>NW_024581093.1:6615877-6719632 GCF_017639235.1 Corvus kubaryi | reverse complement strand
TAACAGGGAAAAAAAAAAAAAAACCAGACTAAACTAAAACCCCAACAAAGCCACAATTAGTCTTGGTTTCCAGAAGCAATTTTTATTTATGGAGTTGTAGAGCTCTCATTTGCCTAATCCTGTGGTTGCATGTTCATCAGGTTATCCTTGTTCAGCACTTCACTAGGAATGGGAGGGCTGGGATCAGTGAAGGACAGATCACTGGAAAGCATGAGAGAAAAATATATGTTTTAATCATACTTTGTCTTCCCAATTTCATGTTGCAAGAACAAGTGGAGCAGCTTGGTTTTCTGTTGGCCGTTGTCTTCTTGTGCAATAACAGCTGGTTACTTGAGGAAGTAGGACCATGGTTTCTGAAACCAGGGTAGCGTTGCTTGTACTCAGAGAAGCAGCTTTGCAAGTTGCAATGGGCCGAAGCCTCGGATGTCTTAAATCACTTGCAAATGTGTGAATCTATGGGAAACTACAGATCTAGTGCTTGTGGTAACAAGCCTGGGAACTTAGTCAGAGCGGAACAGCCTTTCTGGCAGTGGTTTAAGTTGGATTTGGTGTAGGGGCTCCCTTGTGGTTGTTGCATATTTCTGACAACTTGATGGTTGCCTGCAAAATGTTGGGTTTGCAAATCTTGTGCTCTAAAATGTAATGAGAAATATAACTGATGAGGAACAAACCAGCTTTTTTGCCACACAGTACATTTAGCACAGGAAGGTGTGTGCAGTAAAGTGAAGACTTCAGAATAAGTCCTGAAACCTCATATTAATCTACAATTCGCTCGCATTTCTCATCCAATTTGCCTGAAGAATTGGCAGTCACTCTGGCACACTGGGCCTTCTTATTTATAAAAATCACTCTGTTAAGAGTCAGCCAAGCTGTTCTGTCAGCCTGCAAGTTTAACTTCCTGGCAGGTTTGTGGCCTTTGGTTTCTTAGGGTAAGAGCTGCTCCCAGGATTTGAGATTAATAATACAGAGATTTTTCTTTCTAGATTCTAGCCTGCTTTCGGGTTGAGCTGGGCCTGGGGATTGTTTTTGAGAGAGCATGTTCACGATGGCTCAGGCTGATCCAGGTTAATACTGCACTTACCCTGTGTCATCCTTTCCCCCACCAGCACTGACCCTGGAGGCTGTTGTGTGTGGCATCATCTTGGTGGAAAGCAGGAAACCAGAAAACTCCTTACAGAAGTTCGTAAGGAGAAGCAAGGAGAGGGGTTTGGGGTTTTTTTTGATCCTCCCTGGTCAACTGATGAATGTTACAATTCACCAACTCTTAATTTGTTTCCTGAGTTCTGACTGACTTCGCTTAAGTATGTATAAAGCACCAGAGACGTTTTGCTTTGCAACACAGATGCAGTGCAAGGCTTTGTATCACTGGACAGAGTTAGATGGACATTTAATTGTATTGCACCTCTGTGCATTGTGCACCTTCTGTTGCTCCTTGCCAAATGTAGGTGACAGTGGAATGTCAGTGCTTCGGCAACTTGAGAGGTGTGAAGATGATTGGCTTGTCAAGTGCTCTGCTAAGCAGTCACCTTAGTTGTGTAGCACTAAGTGTTTTATTTTGAATTTAATTGTTTTGGGGTTTGTCTTGAAGAAAAAAAAAGACCATTTCTTGTGCTTAAATAGATGAAAATTAAAGTTATTTCACAGTATTCTCTTCTTGACCTCAGTGTTTAGGCTGGTTTGGTAATTTCCTAGACTATCCATTATAAAAATACCCTTGTTAACCTGGTAGCCTCAGGTAATCTGGTAGATGCTACGTGGTAGTCAGAAATGTAAACCTGAATCTCCTAAACTCAATTTTGCAGGCTTCAGGAAGCCTGAAAATGTTACTTTTGGAATGCCTGGGTTGTGATTAAATGAAAATTGTCTGATCGTGGCAGTTCTTAATTTGCTCTAAGGCTTTTCTGTCCTTGCTTCTTGTTTTGGAGGGCAAAGAGGATGGAGGTAATGTATTGCTATGTGCTCTAGTCTGGGCAAAGAGCACTGAACCACGTGTGTTGATGACAAGCCTGGCACTCACCATGAATTGCATATTTAGAAATGTAGCTGATAAAAATGCATACAAAGGAAAAGAAAAATCTTTAAATGATCTTTACAAGCCCAAACTATTCTATGATTCTACGATCTTGCTCTCACTATGTAAGTCATGTCTCTTCCTTATTGTGCAATCTGAGTTCAAATGTAGTTTGTAGAAGATTTTGTGTGATAACTTTCTAATTATTAGGGGGTTGGAAAACTCTTAAAGATTCTCTGAATGCTGAATTGGTGCTGCAGGAGATTTTGCTCTTGAATTTGTTCTCCATCTGCTCTTGTCTTTTCAGATGCTTCAAACTCCTATTGTGTCATGTTGGGACACTTACCCAAGTGATTCCATTGGACTGTTGAATGCTCACTTTTAGTATATATTTTGCTAAGATTTAATTTTCACTAAAAATAAAAAAGTAAATCGTAAGTTTCTCCTAAGAGGTAGTATCAGTTCTTACTGTGCCTGGTATTCTTTCTTTGTAGACATTTATCAGGCATGCTCCTACTTCTTGACTCACTTGGAAATAACTGACTTCTTCCGGAAGGAGATCTGTTTGATAAATGTCATACCTCTGGTATTCTGGGGTTTATCTCTCCTTAAAAACTGCCTTTGAAGAATTGTATATCCATCGTCTACTCTGTATTGTGTGATAATCCTAAAAGGCAGAGAAAAGTTAATTGATAATCTGGTGGGTATATTTTAAAGTTTCGTTTTGTTTTTGCATGGAGATTAACAAGATTTTTCAGGCATCAGAGTTAATTCTCACCCTGAGCAAGAACTCCTCAAGACTATTTAAAGACATTGAAGGAGACCAAAGTGGGTGGTTTTGGTCACAATGTCCACTTGTGCTTACAGTATTCAGATCTCACCTTGCTATGGAAGTTGTGCTATCCCAACATTTTTTTCTTATCATGCAGATAGGAATCTGCATGCAAGGGATTTGAGCGCTCACATGGGGTGGAAAACTGCTTACTTGAGGGTACGGCTGTCACCTCTTCCCCTGAATGTCGCCAGAAGTATGCCACTGCCTTTTTGTGGACATGCAAACCACATCAGCTACCTGTGCCACTTGGATAAGAACAGATCAAGTTCTTGAAGTCCCATTCTCAAGCATTATCTGTTGGGGAAACATCTTTATTCTGCTTATTGGTCAGGACAAAATAATTTCCCCACATTACTGGGTTCTTCAGTGAGAATTGTCTGGGCTTTACCATCAGCATACTGGAACTAATCCTGAAAACTAGGTATTTCCTGTTGGGCATTTCTGTGCCTTTAGAGATCGGAGATTTGCTGTGGTGTTTATTCCTTCAGCCACAACCAGGCTTCAGAAGTTGTGTACCTTCAGATAGTTTAATAGTGTGTGACTATTGAAGCTATCACCACTGATCGGAGACCAGAATGAAGTGTTTTCTATCAAGTGGTAATTGTTACTGACTGAATACTTGAAGTTCTCTTTTAGACATAACAGAAAATTCTCTTACAGCAAGAAGATAGCATAGTACTGCCTGAGTACTTGCCTGCAGCCCTTCCAGCCTGCCCTGGATTTTAGGTTCTGTATTCCTGAGCATTGTAATTGATTTTACTGTTGGTCAGGAATAATGGTGAGAAAGAACAACCAGCTGTTTCTAGAGCAGTTGAATTGTTGATTAAATTCCTGTGTTTTGACAGGTGAGAATTGTTCAGCAGTGATGCTGGTGGTGGTCCTGCGCAGAGCGTTGTGCCATGTGTTGGTACGGAGCTGTGGCAGTGATGAGCTTATTGCTGTTCTCCCCTTTGCCTCCCTCCCCCATTATTTTCTCTCTGTCGTTATTAGCAGAAAAGCTGTAGGTGTGCTCAGTCTTTTTAATTGCAGCTTGTCTTTATTCATAGCTTTTTAAGTAGGAGTTATGGAAACAGTAATTGGGAGGATTTGCAGGCAGGTGTCTGGCTCTCCTGCATCCCAGTGAGACATTTTTTCTACTAACATTGCTTTCCAGAAAGCTCTTCAAGCTCACTTCTAAAATCCAGCATCAAATGTGGCTTTTATTTTTTTTTAAGTTGCTCATCTGTGCGAAACTAGTCAGCTATAATTTCTTTGTTTGGCTTGAGGGGAACTGTTACTGACCTGGCTGCTTACCATGGTATCATTTTAAATCCCTCGAATTACCATTATGGTTCAGAATTTTCAAGCAAAATGCTTTGGTTTTATGGCTCTATCTAACTATTGAGCTGAGCAGTTCAAGCTGAAAAACCCTAGTGGTTTTTGGAAAAGGAGCTCTCAAAAACACAAAATACGTTAAAAGCCAGGCTTCTATGGGAGAACAGACCAGTACCTACGGGGAAGTGTGCTGCAGCTCAGTGCTCCAGGCTTCTTCTGGGAACAAGGTTAACAACTTAAGCATGTATCTAACTTTATGAGTAACTGCAAAGCTTTAAATAAGATGATTTATGTAGAGTTTTCTTTATTTTTGTCCTTTGTTCTATGTAGTGAAGATAGGTACTTGGTTTGGTCCTGTAACGGAGCTTTTGTTTGCATATTCTGAAGGCAAGCAGAATTTTTATTCGGTAGTTTGTTACTAATCCCATGGAAACCTTGCCTTAGCACTGGCTGTAAAGACTTATTCATGCTGATTTTTCTGTTGAACGAAATCCAAGCAATTTTATCCAGGGTTTGCTTTTCTTCCAGTTATATAAAGAAAATATTATGATTCATCCAGGTGAAAAGTTCTGCAGCTGTCTACAGCATCGTGCTGGTCCCGTGCTTTTGAAGAAATTATACCCAAGCAAAGGCGGGAAAAAAATACATTTAGTTGGCATTTCATATGTAGTCTCTTAAAATGACTCGTGGCTTGCATCTGCCTTTCCCCCCTGTATTCTATACACAGATTTCTAAATAGCCAAAGTGTGCTGTGTGCTATGAATCAGGCCTGCCAGTGGGTTGATGACTCATTTCCTTATTGGTGCAGATGTGTATAGTAAATGTTTCTGGATAACTCTTTTCATATGAAATGCGTCTCCCCTGTGGGAAATGAACACACAGCAATTGCTTTCATTAGGTGTGCACAAAAACTTCATCCTGAAAAAAAAGCTCAAATGGCTATTCTTGGTGAAGAAAAGGTTATCTTGAAGCAGTGGTTGAATGCTGGAAACTGCTGTGTGATCCCACTTGAGGTTTTTTTGGTTTTTTTTTTTTAATCTTGCCTCTTTGTCCAGCTTCAAAACAAGCTGCCATTTATACCAGCACAGTTCTTTAGGGAAATGCTAGAAGCATTTCTTAAACTAAATTTCAGTAAGATTCCTTTTGAATGGCATGCTCTACTTCTTGGCCAAGAAGGAATGAAGCACTACTATATTTTTCACATCAGTAAAGGCATTAGCACAGTAGATTTGTTGAAAATTGCTTTAGATAAAATCTAGGTGTGTGTTGCTGAAGTATAGCAGAAATGGGGTAGTAAAGTAAAATAAAGTGCATTAGCCATGTGGCACTGCTGGAGTCTCCAAGAAGAAAAATGTAATTTCTGCTTTGGTGCTGGGGTCTGTGACTGAGCACTGCACCTGGCAGCCCTGCTGTGAGTCACTGAGCCCGGCCGCCTTCACTCGCCAAGA
The DNA here is from genome assembly GCF_017639235.1 of Corvus kubaryi. Lineage (NCBI taxonomy): Eukaryota > Metazoa > Chordata > Aves > Passeriformes > Corvidae > Corvus > Corvus kubaryi. The sequence continues at coordinate 6,714,024 of NW_024581093.1, read as the reverse complement.
CATTTATAACTTGGTTTAATGTTGTGATGTATAATCTGTCTGAATGCAGAATGCCTAATGATGTTGTGAATCAGCTGGTTTCATCTTGTCTTTCTGGTCTTTTTCTTGTCATGGCTCTTGCAAAAGGAACCAGACACTAGGGAAATCAATTTACCACAACAATTTGTGTGGCTCCCAGGCAGATTGATTTAAATAAGCAAGAAGCTTAGATTTGAATAATTTCAGTCTTGCTTGAACACTCTAGTAATCTTTCTAGAGCTTTCTAGTTTGGTGATATTATATTGCAGCTAATCTTAGCTTTTATTGCTAAGCTTGGTATGTTTCCTGACTAAATTGATATGATCTGTAATTATTTAAATGCTTGCATGTTAATGTTTCTGTCTTTTTTTAATAATGTTTAAAAATGGCAAGCCATTATCTACTGAATTACTTTTCCATGCATTAAGCTGCTTTTGGATAGAAATGGGAAACTTAATTAAAATGTGGAAGATGAGTATTGTTGAAGTAGAACTAAAGTACTAAAATACTGGATCAGATCAGTTGTTTTACATGGAAAAATGCTTAATACATTAGTCTAGCTTTCCTGGTCATTGTGACCTTTGAGACTTGAGAACAAGGAATTTTTTTTTTTTAAATTTCTTCACTGTTAGAAAAAAAATGCTCTCTTTTCTCAATTCCTGTTCAGAGCCTCATCTTCAAGGTATTGATGTGAATGCAGTTGCAATTGAGAATCTGTTTTGTCTGCACCTGCGGAAAGGGCTCATTTGTCAGAAGCTGGAGATGAGCTTACAGAGCAGGAGAAGAAAGGTTTGCTCTGGAAGTGTGTTAGCAGGTTCCCAAGTGGTGTATTGGTGGCTTCAAGAGCAGAAGCACTGTCTATGAGTCCCTTGTCACACAGCAGTCCTCCAGTATCCTCCTGAATTTCGAATTTGGTACACCTTGCCCGGTCTTATTGCTTGATGGTACCATCCTTCGGGTGGACTTGGTGGTTGTTTTAGTTCTCCAGTGCAAGGAGAAAGGACTCGAATTCTGGTTGCATGTGCTTCCTTGAATTTCTTCTGTTTCTTAGTCAGAGGCAGGTGGTAGGTACCTCTCTGTGACTAAGGCTTCAGTTGGCTTATCCTGACCAGTGTTTTTTGCCTGATCCAGAATGCATTTATCTAAAATTCATCTTACTGAGGACAATGGCAAAAATGGTAACTATAGCTGTTAAATTGTGAGTACAACAGGATGGACACCCTGCCTGGCTGCCATAAAGAGAGTTTCAGAACTTTCTGTTGAGTGCCTTCTAACTACATTTATTAAGGACTTAAAATTGATGGTAAAGTTGTTTTTAGCTATTATGTGAGAAGCACAGCTCAGTACAGCCTTCTGAAGTGCAGGGTAGCATAGGGAGCAGAGTTTAGTTTGGATGTGCATCTCATGGGCAGCCCTTCCTGTATGGGAGGAACTTGAAATGGAAGCGGGGCATTGTGCTGTTTCTAGGGCTTCCTAAAAATAGCCTACAGATCTTTCCTGCTGAGTTCAGCGGGTGATGGTGAGAATCCAGCAAAACAGATCTCATGGGGGAAACTCATCCAGGGTTGGAGAAATCCTCTGGACTGCCGAGGCAATGTCCTGATTCTCTGTCGCAGAGTGATGCTGCTTGCAAGCTGCTGTTGTGGGCTGTGCTGTGCTGTAGACCTTAATACATGTTAGTCCTTTGTGCTTATTTGCTTATTCCCACTGTGTACAAGTGCAGTGTTGTTCCTTAAGTGAATTTATATTGGCCTCTCTATTTTAATAGACTGGTCTCTTTTGAATAAACCGAAAGTTTTCAACAAAGTTTCTCCCAAAGTTTCTTTGGGAGAATTGGAGAATGAATAATGTAACAAGTCTCGCTTTTTCCTGGTGTAGGGTTATCTCTTAAGGTATTTTTAAATCCTGGCTTCTGGCCCTTGTTAGTGGTGTCAAGTCAAGAGCTTGTGTGGCTTTTGACTTGACATGGCTCTTCTCAGCTCCCATGTTGTGTTAGACATAATGAACTTACACTGGGATGTGTCCTAACAGTGTTTTCATTGCTGTCACCATAGCCTTGGGGAGCCTCAAGTTGCCGTTGGATTCTCTCAGCTGCTGTGCAATACCTGCGGCTTTTCCAGTGAGCTTGTGAATGTGGTAATGAAGAAATGAAGGATGAACTCAGCTGAGGAAGGGTGGTGGCTGGGCCTGGTCGGTTTTTTTTCATGTTTGAATAGTACTGTGGTAAAATTGACACATAAAGAGAATGATAAAGTCAGCGACTGTAGTTAGTGCTTAAGTGAGAGAAGAACTGAATCAGTTTATTTTAACAGCAAGTAGTCACCCTACTTGGGACTTTTGTTCTTTGCCTGCTTCTCACTGCAGTGAAGAAGCAAGTGATGTGCTGGGCCCCTGCAGATCTTCTGAAGAAAATTCAATTCCAGTGTTTTATTTCAAATCTAGCTGTTAGGAGTGTCTGAACACTGGCTGTGCTCGGGGTGCTCTTGCTTTTGAGGGAGACTTCCCCATCGCATTTCATCTTAACAGCCGGGGCCCAGGAGACGTTGTGCTTTCAGGAAATCTCTTGCAGGGTAATAGCACGGGAAAGCTGGTATATGGGGTCCCTTGGTACATCCTGCCCCTCTTGTTGGCATTAGCAGATAACGAAACAGATATTGAATATTGCATGGGAATTCAGGGTGACATACCATGAAGAAGACTAAAATAGTCTTTTTCTTGTGACAGCCAAGGACTAGTGCTTGGTGTTGTGTAAGAACTGCTACAGGCCTGTTCATCCATGTGTAATGTAACATCCATCATGTTTTGGAAGTAGTGATGTTAAATGTAATTGTGCCTCTCACCACTGTCCTGAAGGAAGAAGGGAAGACTTCAAAATAAAATTGTTCTTCTTGTGGTTTGTGGTTAAGGCTGAAGTGGCTTCTCTGAGGTATTTGATTTTTATTGCCTCTAAATAGAATAGCTGGCTGGAGTTAAAAATAGCAGAGTCTGCTTCCCACCTGTTTGGATGCTCATCTTATTTTGGTTCGAGGTAGAATGTGTGAATGTAAATCCTTAGGATTAAAGCAGTGCTGCTCTTGCCCCTGAGCACGGGCAGAAGATGCTTATTGTGCCTTGGAGAGGATGGGCTCCTGATTGATGTGACACATGTGCCTTACTGGAAGAGGGGGAGGAAAACGCTCCTGAGGAGGGATCTTTGGGAGCACTGTATGGCTTTCAGTGTGGAAAATTGGAGTCATGAGCCCGCATGTTGAATAACAAAGACAAATATGAATATTGGCTGGTGGAGTGTGTAGAGCATTGTTCACTCTGCTGAATGAAGCAAGAGCACTTGGCAGGGGAGCCTGGTACTGGTTAGAGGTGCTCTTCAGCAATGGTGGTGTAATGAAGCTGCTGGCAAGGGGGGAATGTCAGGGCTTGTTGGCTTTGCTCTGCAGCACAGCATTCCCCGCACTGGGTTGCGGGAATGGGGCGATGAGCAAGCAGCGTTTGCTCTGAAACCTGCGCTTCTCCTCTGCTTTGGTATGTGGAGCTTTTGGTGTGAACTGTTTTCTTAGCTCCCGTACAAAGCTAATTTACAAAGGATTTCTCTAGTTCCAGGCCATGTGCAGCCAAAACATGATTCTCTGAAGAACAAAGCATGATCAGAACAGCATTTTCATCTTAGGAGACGGGCTTTGCCACTCCATGTACAACAACCTTTTATCTTGTGTAAAACTGAATATTGCTTGTGAACTCGTCATGGCTTTTTGGAAGCTTTCTGAAAAGTTAAGGTCAACTTGAGGTACTATAGAGTATATACTGTCAAAAGATGTGAAGTCTCTGTATTGAGAATAAGTCATAGAATTTGACTTACAAAGAGATTGTGAACATAATTGATAAAAGCTCTTCATTAGCTGTTGCACTGAAATTACTTGTTGAGACCTCCATTTCTTTCTTGGCTCGTTTCTCTGCATCCCCAGTGGATGCTGGGCAGTACTGCCAATACTCATGCTATTGATTTTTGTCTCTTTACTGGAATACTCTAAAGTTTATCTGGGATGTTTCTGGTTAGAGTTAAGGCAGAATGTCATCCAGAAAAGTAGTTTAAAAGTAAAGCTGTCTTAGGATAGCTTGTGGACTGCTTGAATGCTGCAGGTGGAGATGCCACTGTGCATCTCCCAGTAAACTCACTGGTGCTGGGCAGACTCTTCCATAAGCCCATTGGTACTAACCTGACAGAAAACTCTAAAATTACCGTTTCCTGTTGATGTGCTGAGTTTTGGATGGTGTGATGAGCTGGGGTCAGCTACAGGGGTGAGGAGGACAGCAGACTCCCTGTCACTTCGCTTAGTGGGATAACAGCTCTCCTTCTCCTTTTATCCTCTCTTGTAACTCTGCCGGCATCCTTGCATGCCTTTTGGTCTCTGAAGCTTTTTGCTAGCATTGCAAGAGAGCTTTCCAGGAGCAAATCCTGAAACCTGGTGGGATCTGCAGCTCAGTGTCGGTGCTATGCTTAGTAGCAGAGCTCTGCTGTGGAGGAGTGTTGTGGGAAACATTATATCTGGTAGCAGTGCTGCCAAACTTAGGTGGCAAACCCGTAATTTCAAGGTCTGTCTTGTTCCACAACTCACTGGGACTGCCTGGAAAGCCTTCGAGAGGAGGAAGAGAGGGGACTAAGGGAAGAACAAACAAACATCTGGAGCAAATTTGCTTTGATTGTGCTGACTGTTGGAATATGCTCTGATGTGTGCATCTGCATTGAGAGGAGAAAGGCTGAGAGGGCTTAGGGGCTTTAGAGTCCCCCATGCAGGGAGGCAGAGGCAGCAGGGACAAGAATAGCTTGTGTGAGAAGGCTGTGGCACAGAGCATGGCACTCCCAGCCTCCGAGCACCCGCCCTGCACTTTTGCATGGGTGGGAACAGCCAGCTCAGAGAAGGTGATTTGCTGGTAAGAGTCAGCAAAGATACTTGCCAGGTCAGGCAAATGGGCTTAGTGTTTCCTTAAAATTGCTCCACGGTCTGTGGTCACTTCTGATTCACTGGAATTTAAACTTGAGATTTTTTGTGCTTTTCCTGCCTTTGGTATTTGCCCAAGGAGGGGTCTCTGCTGTGCAGGAATGGTACACAGCCTGCTGAAGACCTTGCTTAGTGTCAAATGTGAAAAAAGCAAAACCACTTTTGACTTTCTATCAAAGCTACAACAGAAAGCTCAGCAAGTCCTACTCTTTCTTGGTGTTTGAAGCAGATACTGAACAGCGGATCCGCAAAGTACCAGGGGACAAGGCCTGCTTCATCCTTGTCTCCTTTTTATGTGACTGCTGAGCCAGAAGGACACACATGTTGTACTGGAGTTTTTTGATGTTGCTTTGTGCTATCTTTTCTGAATAAGTGTACTTACCTTAATGGTGTCATACGCCTGGAGGATGTAAAATGTCAGCAAAGGTGGAAAAGTTTGTGGAATATAGAATTCAGTTAAAACAGTGAAAAAAAGTAGCAGAATTTGGTGTTTGGGGTGATGTGCCACTTGTGCTGTGTGTGTGCAAGATGACTAAAGAAATTGCTTCTGGTCCTGATAGTTTGATTTTTATGCACAGAGTTCTGTGTATGTTTTGGAGGTGGTTGTTAGGTGCTTGTATATAACTTGGACTAATACATTTGCATAAACTAGGAACACCTAATCAATGTGGACATAATTATTTGGGTAAAGGATTTGCTGCATTGCAGATTTTAGCTCTTTTTGCAACTGGGAAAAACTATTTATATGAAATAAGCAAAGTATGTGGAAGCTAGGAGCTTGCAACTTTGGTGCATGATATATCCACAGTTGCCATGCTCTAAAACTGGCTATTTTCAAAGCATGGATGGTAAATATAGAGTTTTTTTGCTGACATGACAACACGGGGTTTGTTTTTAGTACTAAGAGTTCATTGGCATTAGCGAATATTTCAAGCTTGGTTTAACAAGTTTAACTTTCATTGCTCACTAAGTGTGTAATTAAGTTACGACATCTTCTCATCTGTTTTGAACTTAAATTATCACTGGTTTTAACTTTCCTATCACACATGACTTTTCCAGGATTGCAGGATGTGTGAAAATGGTTTACTGTAGCCATATGCTTCTTGGCTCAGAAATCCAGGATGTTTCAGTAGGTTTGAGGCATGGGTGGTTGTGTGATGTGTGGTTTTTCTTTTACAAAAGCTGTGTTGATTCTTGCCTAGACTACTCTGTGTCCTCATGTTTCCAGAAATTCTTCTGCAGAATATTTTCTAGTGGTTGCATTGGAAACTCATCAGGTTTGCAGGAGGCTGGATCCACCAGACGTCTCCTTGATCCCTACCTTGCATCTGGCATGTGCTGTTTCCAGGTGTCCAGCAAGTCTAGCTAGTTTGATACCTGTGGGTTGAATCACTTTATTTTAGTTTGCTATCCTGGCTGGGTGTGTTTGGTGTGAAGAGATGGCTGTTAGTCTGTGGGAAGGGCACAGCTAAGAAGCCAATTGTCCTTTTATCAGCTTGCTGGCCTCCTTAGAAGCTTCTAGGTCAGCAGGCCCACTCTACGATTTCTCTACAGATGCTGGTGATAAATGGCTGTTTAGATCACAGTGGAAAAAATATGAGCTGCCTGTACTGTGTGTCTGTGTGCACCATCCTCTGTAGTATAACTGACTGTGTGACAGTGCAATAAACTGGGGACCACCCGCAGTCTGGCTCGACTTCTGTCTACCCTCTCTTTCATAGGAATGTAGCTGCTTTCATTAACATCTTTTCCTAATTGACTTTTTAGAGGTTTTTGCAATCTTCCTGAATTTAGGGAGAGAACATCTACTGGGTTCTTCCCATCCACAAGTCAGTTGCCTTTTTATTTTGCTGTTTTGCTCCATGTTGGTTCTCGATGGCTTTTGCCTGAGCAAGTCCAAAATCTGTTGTCTTCAATGTCTGAGGATTATCCATAGTGTTTGAGGTATGCCTGGTTCTTGATTTTCAACAAGTTCATTGCTACTCTTGCCTTAAAAGAATAGTGGAAATGTCTGCTGTCATCCCTTCTTGTGCTGTCAGGAGGGATTAAATTCTGGGAATTAAGGCACTTGGGCAGTTGATTTCAGACTCTTTCATTTGCATGACTTTTGCAAGGAAGCAAAGGAATCTGAATGCTGGACATTGAAAATAATCCCTGCACAGAGTTTTCCCGAGACTAGAACAGTTTGGATTGAAAGGGACCTTAAAGGTCATCTTGTTCCAACCTCCTGTCATGGGAAGGGACACCTTCCACTAGACCAGGTTGCTCCAAGCTTCATCCAGCCTGGGCTTGAGCACTTCCGGGGCAGGTGACCCACAGGTTCTTTGGGCAACCAGCCTCACCATTCTCATCCACATCAGTTGATGAGGATCCTTAGCTTGCTTTTCAAAATCCCATGGTGTGAATTATTTTTCCTTAGGATGTGATGCAGGAAGACCAAATCAAGTGTGTTTTGTATACGCAGCTGGAAGGGGCTCTGACTGTCGCTGAGGGAGTGGCTGTAACTGCACCCCAGACAGTGTGCTGTGCACTGGATGGTGATGCATGACACTGGTTCAGTCACCATCAGCTGTTCCTCTGGCTCCCAGCATGATGATGGTCCATTTCTGTTGCTAAAGCACCAACACCTTGTCCCCCTTTGGGCCTGGGTAGTGGTGGTGGGCTGCTCGCTTGCTGTATAGTTCTGACCTAGTTTTATACTGCTGCCAAAGCAGAGAGATTTAGAAAGGGATGGATGACTGTTGTGGTTTGGTTCAGTGAGTTGAGATCTGGTGGATGGGAAAAGGCACTTCTAAACACAACAGTGTTGATGACTTCAGTGTGGTGGTGACAGGACTTCACACAAACCTTTAAATTTTTCTGTGGAGTTCATTATACTAATGCAGTGTGATTTGTGGCTGTTTGTGGTTGTATGGAAGAAAATGCTTTTTCTGTTCAGGTTTTCTTATATCTGGTACTTGTTCTAAACTCTGCTTTCCCAGGGAGGTAGGAAGTGGTGTTTGTACTCTGGAATGTGAGTGTTAGTGCGTGAAGGAGTTTGGAGAACTTTTTAGAGAACTGTAAAGGGAGGCAATATATTCCCACTGAAGCTGCTAAACAGCAGCAGCTTCTGTGAGCCCAGAGGCACGCACATTTTCTATAAAGGCTGTTTTTAATCCTTCAGTTCCGAGATAAGAGGAGTCCTTCTCTCTTGATAATCGGTGGAATATCCTTGCCATCAGCCTTCTCTCCTAAAATGCCTTGACTAACATGTGGTGCTGGTCTAGACTGCTCTCTCCCTTCCCCTTGCCCTGGGGGTCTTTCTGAGCATCCGTGTTCCACAAGCTCACCATGTGGGACTGACACAATGCAGCTTTTCTTGCTCTTCACCTTCATTTAGTGGTAATTTGAAACTTATTTTTCTTTCATGACTCTTACTGCATATTGTTCTGAAACTGCTCGTTTGGAAGGTTTCTTGGGTGGATATAGTGGACAGAGGGCCACAGGCTATCTCTTCAGCAAGGCAAAACTGGTGTGGGTTGCACTGGGGAGATTTTTCTTCCCCTTCTTCAAACTCAGCCCTTCAGTTTATCAGACAGAAGCTAAAAGGATTGTTTTTCTCCTGTTGCTTCACTGAAATAGGGAGAAGCAGGTTAGCATTGCATGAACTCACCTCTCCAACACTTCCAGTGGTAAGAGGGAAGAAGGATCACAGCTCTTAGCTAGCAGGGTGTTATCTTGTTCCACATTGAAAGGATTATTGGCTAGATAATACACTTTGCATATTTAAGTACTGAGCTGTGAATGAATGCAGTACTAAAGATTAGTTAAGATCCCATTTAAGTTCCATTACTCTTCTCAGAAGGATAAGTCTAGATTTTGTTTTCGCAGTGCTGAGGTTTGCTGCAGAGCACAGGGAAGTCTGGTATTTCAATGTGTAAGATTTTATTATTGTGTATTTCAAGAAAAGCTTGTTTAAGCTTCTCAAGTCAGTGAGAACCAGTATGTTATCTTTTTGGACTCATCTTTCCAGAAAAAGACCCTGAGCTTTAATCTTTGGTGGATCTGAAGCAAGGGTTACCAGGTTGGAGGGTACAAAAGTAATTGAAGTGACCTCAGAGGGTTTTGTGGGAGTGCTCTCTGACCCTTACAGGTTCTCCTGCCTGCAAATGTGTTAGTAAGTCCTGTCCTCTACAGGAGAATTCCAGTGCTAGCCTATATATTTTTACGAAGAAACTATCCTTGACTAAAAGACTGAGGCAGTAATTTCAGTGGGGGGCACTCTGCCTCCCAGCTTTTGAAAGTAGTCTAAAACCTTCATTTGTTCCTGAAGGATGTGGGATGAGTGCAGAAAATTAAGGAAAGCACACCTTGTAAGTCACAATAGTGTTGGTCTTAGAGGCTGCTGTAAAATAGAGCAATTTGAGTGGCATCTTAGTTTTCAGTTGAAAGAATCAGTTCTGCAGTCTGAGGATAACTGACAGACATCTGCTAGTCTTTAAAAAAAAGTTGATATCCAAATTTTCAAATTTATAATTACTTTGGGAGATACAGTTTTAGATCATGTCAGTCTGACCAAACTGCAATTAATTACTGGAATCCTTCAGGTACCATTTTTTATGTTCAAAGTGGAGAGGTGATTTCTGCCACTTAGTGCTATAAAAAGCAAAAGTGCTTTAGTTAATAATGGCTGTAATTAAGAACTTGGAAGTGTTTTCCAGGCTTGCTTTTTTCCTCATAAACTTGTGTTCATGTTCCCCAAAGCACCAATGGTACAAGTGTTGGTGTAGCAGATCGTGCAGTAGCAAAGGCTTGCACTGAAAAGCTCTGTTTGCTTTCAAAACTGCTGAAATGCCGGTTCTCTTATGTCAGATCCCTGAGGTCTAACATCCTGCTGTCAATCGTGTTTAAGCTTAGAGTGGTTTTGTGTCTTACTGGCTCTTAAAGCATGTCTGGCATCTTAAGTATCAGTAGAAGCAGAGACTTTGTGAGCCAGGTTTGATTTTTCTGTGCGTGTGACAACCCAGGTGATTTTGTCCTGCCTTTGTGCTGTTCTGCTGTGGAGAGGAGATAGGGATTTGTATGATTAACTTTTTTCAAGGAACTCTTCATTGTGAGAGCTACTCAGGCAGAAAGGAGAATGGGATGGTTTGCACTCAGAGTTCTTTCCAAAGGAGCTCCCCAGGAGAATATAGTAAATATTTTGAAATGATGTATGAATATTGGATGTCGCCAGTTTCTCACAGTTGAAAGTATAAATCTTGGGGTTGCTTTGAACTAGCCCTTTTATGTACAGCTGAAAGAAAAGATGTTACTTCTCAAATGGGGAATATGAACATTTCAGTCTGGGGGAGGGGAGTGAGTCCTACCTTTCTCCTTCAGTTGTATGCACCAAACTAATTTTTCTTTAAAATTCTGCTCCTACGTCTTTGTTTTCCCACAGGTGCTTTTTTGCCTTCCTAATTTGGGCAATTGTGGCAGATGTCAGTGCATTCATTATGTTTTTGCAGTGTGTACATAAATGCAGCTACTCTTGTGCTGTTTGTTCTGTTAATACAGCATAATGTCTAAAGTACCTGTTCGTTTTTTGGTAATTAGGTGTCATCACTCTTGTGATGCAGATTTTAAAATTTCCTGTCAGTTGTGTGAAGTTGTTTATTACAGTGGAAAAGAGTTGACAGTATTTTAGTTTCAAAAGTTTAGACTCTTCTCTGTTAAATGCATTACATCGGTAGTAAACTGACACTCCTTTTCTTTCTCCTTTCAGCCAGATAATGAAATCTCTTCAGACTGCAATCATGTAAGTATTGCTTTGTTTATTCAGTCTCTAGCTATGGCATTTGCACCTCCCATCCCTTGTGAACCTGAGGTATTTTGCATTTTTTGGTACTTTGCAAAGGCTATTAATCAAGACACATTTGGGTTTCTGGACTGGCCTTTGGAGGAAGAACAGAAGGTGACTTCTTTAACCCAGTATAACCACATTGGTCTTAATGGAGACTTCGGAGTGGAACATATTTAAGAACTTTATAAACTGTACTTCTTTATCAGGGGAGGATAGCAGACGTCTTTTCTGTTTCGTAATTGGGGGGTGGTTCCCGTGATTTACTGGGAGCAATGTGATGTGTTCCTTTTGGGAAAGATGTGAGCAGTACTGAATTTAAACTCTTAATTTCAGCTGTTGACACCTTCTGTATTACTTTCACAGCTGCTAAATTCTTAGACTTGCTTGGAAAATGCTGTGGGGGTGTGATATTTAGAGGCAATTTGAGACACTTGGCTGGTTTTAGAACAGATTTCCTCTCAGCACTGTGTTTAACAGTGAGCAAGCTATTAGCCAGTTTTTGGGCTGTCAAAGTGACTCTTCAAATCCCAGGAGTCTCAAAAAAAAAAAAAAAAAAGGAGGAAAAAAAATTCATTTCTAAGGTTGGTATTAGTTTCTTTTGGTTTTTCTCATTTGTATTCTGTCAGCATACACCATATCAAGATCCTTAATTGCTCAGTTAGCCCTGAACACAGACAGACAAGTGCATGCCTCAATGACAGTCTTGATTTTGGATGCTTGAGAAGCTGTATTTTGCTTTATTATTGGAAGATATATTCCAGAAATGAAACCCGGCCATGCTGTACAGCTAGTAATTTCCAACTGTGTTTATAAATTAACCTTTAGCACTGCCTGACTTCGTTGGCAGCTGTAATTCTCTGTTGTGCAGGGTTGGATCAGATGAAGGGCACAACATGTTTTTGTTTAAGTCTTTTTGAAAAAGAGAAAACTCCAGTAATTAAAATGTATCTGCCTGACATTTAAATGTGCCAGCAAAAATTACCTGAATGAAGAAGAAATTGAGAATTCTAGAAATCAAAGTTGGATCTTTCTTCTGCTGGATTAAGTGATGGCAAATGTTGGGTGGATGTGGATTATGGAAGCCATTCACAAATAGGAGCTGTGGGCAAAGTCTCATTTTCCCAGGCAGAAATTGAAGGGAGGTGATAAAAAACTAGACCACAGAGAGGTTGTCTCATGTCCACGTTTCCTTTGTCTCTCTCTGCAGTACAATTGCTGATCATTCCCTGGAAAATACTGCCTAGTGCTAAAATCAGGAGTTTTAAGCTGCAAGTTTAACCTTTCTGTTTGTGGGAAGGTTCATTTGGAGAGCATCTCGTTTTGAGACTCTCCAAAGTGTGAGATTACAAATGTAGAGATGTATTCTCATCTTGTGTCCTCATTCTTGTACTTCCAGTTCTGCCTGGGAGAGACCTTACAGCGCTCTTTACAAGGACAGGTTCCCAGTTCATTCACTTTTATCTATTAAACCTCATGTTTACCATTTACTCTCTCTGTAACACCCTAGTTTCCCATCACCTCCTTTTTTAACTTTTCACAGCTCCAAAACCGTAAGAGGTGTGGAAGGTGATGCAGTTATGCTGATTCTGATTTTGGTTCTCTGTCTGTGCTTCCACCTTCCTGCAGCGAATGTGAAACTGCTTTCCTTGTGTAGAGCATGTGATTATGTTTTCCCACTGTTTTGTGTACAATTGAAATGTCAAAATAAAAGTTTGACCAAATTTTATCTTTCTGATATTAATTTGTCATGAAGGCAGAGTTTTTAATATGGATTTTTAAAACTTCTTAATCTTTAAGTTAGTGAAAAATGTTTAAATGCAACTTAAGTTCCTAGAAAAACAGATGAGCTAATAGAGCAATCAGGCAACACTTCAGCTATTAATTTGCTGAGGTTTCATGACCCTACCCTGTATTTTCGTTTTATGGTGCCTCAGGAGGACATCTGGGATGTGTGTATATATCTGCAGGGTGTGACTTGCCCGAGACTGATTCTTGCACAATGACCCTGTGCATTGAGTCTCCTTCATGAGCTCATTGCTGGCTCCTGGAAGAACAGTTGTCCTTACAGAGGCATTTTGCAGTCTAAGCTCTAATGTATCGTATGCTTAGCAGGAGAGAACCTCCTGTAGGTTTGAAGTATATCCGCATCCAAAAAGTTGTCTGGTCGCAGCCCTCACAGAAGGATCAAGCTGCTTTATCTCCTGCCCTTTTTGCTAGGTTTTTATAAGGTTTTCAGCATGAAATATGCTCATATTGAGGATTTAATTTGTTTAGATCACTTGCATCAGGCAGGCACACCATGGCACAGAAAGGTGTGGTGGGCTAAAGGCGTTGCTAAATATGCAGCAGGTAGCAAGTTAAACCTTTCATTGTTTTATCCTTTCAGTTATGAAATATTCTTCATTTGTTATATTTGCCTTTAATGAGTCAGCTCATGACCTTGCAGAGAGATTTCTGACAGCCTGAATTTGTTCAGTATGTGAAAATTATTGCAGAAATGAAGGGACAAAGTTGTTGTCAAGGAGACTTTTTATTGATCATTGCACTGTAGAAGGATGATGATACAGATTGGATACAAATGATGTTTCATTGTTTTCTGAAGCAAAATGTTTGTTATTCTCTATGGAAGGCTCTTAAACTCCCTTTCTACAAATGCTTTCTCTATAGCTCTTGTGGAACTACAAGCTGAACCTGACTACAGATCCAAAGTTTGAATCCGTGGCCAGAGAAGTCTGCAAGTCCACTATTGCTGAGGTAAGCCAGGAGGAAGGCATGGCTGCTCTTGTGGCATTGAGGCTTTTGCATTTCTATGTGACAGTGAATTAATATGTGAATAGTGATTTGGGGAAGCTCTAGTCTCATATACCTAATTTCTAGCTGTAATTAGTTCAATCTCCTTGCTGAAGAAGCCAGGTACCTTAGTGGTACCAGGCAAAGGGATGGGAGAAAGAAATGCTGAGCTAACAACCCACCAGCTCCTACCAGACCTTTTGTCAGAAATCTGTTGTGAATTGGATTTGTCCCCTCTTTATATCATGTGTTTGACATTTGTAAGAGTAGTGTTGTAGTGGGGGTTCTGCTGAATTTAACGTAAGGCTGGTTTTGGACTGTGTCTTGCTAGCAGAACGCATAAGCACACAGATACCAAATGATAATCAACCTGAGGTTTTTTTCAAGTTTCAAAGGGTGGTTACTCCAAGGAGACTATGTTAGGAACTTCCTTTTTTTAGGTTGCACTAGGAGTTAGTGCTCTGTATCTCAGGCATCCACACACCTTGGTCCAGCTTCAAAGATGACTTGATCAATCGTTTCTTTCCTTGTGCTCATGCTCGAGCTCTTGAGGCTGTGTGCTCATGGGGGAGCTAGCTGAGCTGAGGTCTCTTCCTCTGTTTATGGTGGTTTTCAGCTAGACTTCAGGGAAGCAGTGGAAGCAAGGTTCTCTGCAGCTGTACAGGCTTCAGCTGACTTAATTCAGTCACTAAGCCATGCTTTCAAAAACATTATTTGTATATTTGCCAGTATAATGTGACCTAGCCATAAACTTGCCTTTTAAAAAAACATTGTCTGCTCTGGTGTAAATTGTTTAGTGTAAGGAGAAAACAGAAAAATACTTATTAAAAGAAGGCTAGAAGATGAAGCAGTGGAAGGAAGACAGCTTGCATCAAAGGATTGTGTTGCAGTTGGAGTTTGGTAACTCCCAAAAGCAAGCACTGCCAAATCTGTTGAATCCCGCTTTTTTGCGATGATAGAAGAGATCGTGTTTTTCTGGTTTATGTCATATGGCTGCTGCAGAATTTTTACAACCAAGGCATTCTTGAAAACGCTCTTTTAATAGTCTGTTTAATTACCATTTTTATACAGTGGCAGTCTGGCATTGCTGTAAATGATGCCCTCTAAATCTGGGATATGATGTTTAAAAGCAGTAGGAAGAGTGTACGTAATTTTAGAATTTTGCCATTTGATGAGTGGTGTTTAGTTAAAGAAAAAGGTTAGATAAGGAATAATAATCTCATGTTTGATCTTCTGGTGTTTAATACTGAGACAGGTGCATAAACCATTCCACTAACATTTTTTTAAAGGTACTTCTACAAAACTCTTTAAAACAGATATATAGTGGGCATATACTCCTCACATATAGTATCAACCTATTCATATTCCCACTATTAACCTATTCCTTAAATTTCCACTAACAGGTATAGGTGACTTTTTGCTGGTTGAATGAGCTCTGTTTAAAGTATTGCTTTGCACTCAGAACAAAATAAAACTAGAAGAGCAATTCCTAGAAAAAGTCATTTGGGAAATGGTGACTGACCCAACTGGGTATGGGTATGTTCTGAAAAGTGCACCTTTAATTTTATCACCTAAATACAGTTTCAAATTTCAATTTCTTTTCTTCTCAGCTGTTGTGGTTTTTATAAGTTCTGGCAAGAGCTTTAACCTAGAATTATAGTTGGCCACCAGATAACGGTGGTTGCTTCAGAAGTGGCCTGGCAATAACATGATCGCTTGGTCTTTTCTGCAGTTCAGTGGCTCAGGCTGTGGAGCTCTGGGGCTGTTTCCAAAGCCAAACTCTTCCAAAAACAGCATGTTGCCGTTGTGTGCTGGTTTGGCTCACGGTACTTGAGCTGAAGTAGGGCCAAACCAAAGATGCAGCTTTCTCAGAGAGCACTTGCTCAGCTCTGTCCTGTTCACCCTGCAAGGGTCCTATGTGTTTTCACTTTGAAATGTATTTTATACCTTATCTGTAACAATTACATTGACCTTAGTAAATGTTTTTCTAGTAGCTATTTAGAGTAAATATAAAATATTTCACCACCCTACATCTGCCTTCAAATAATGATGTTTAAAATGTTGAATTTTTTATTTGTTACACGGAAAGTAATGGTCTCATAAGCTGAGGCAGAGATCTGTTTTATTCATCTAGTCTGACCTGTGTGAGTCTGTCATAGGGTGCCCTGAGTTATTCTTGTTTGAATTAGAATATATCTTCCTAGAGACAGCTCTCCATTTTTTAAAATTTCCAATATAAATATTCCTACTTGGTATTTGAGAACCGATAAAATGGTTTCCTGCCTGTTCCCTTAGCGCTGCCCTTGCTTGTTATCTGAAACTGCCAGAATTATTGATTGCCATAGATCTTCCTTGAGATTGATGAGCCCTTCAGTATTTTTACAGGGACAAATCTTTGATGTAATCAAGTCAGCCCATTGCAAACCTGTATCTATTCCTTGCAAACCTGTCAGCTCTGAACTTAAGCGTCTGCCTGCCAGGAGTTCTTTCTGCAGCGTTATGGCTGCGATTTTCAGTACGCTCCTGAGCAGGGGCCACCAGAACTGGGCAAGTATTTCAACATGGGCTTGCCAGGGTTAAAGAGTTGTGTAGTCTTGGTGCTCCTTGGAGCATTGCACTGCTTCTATTGAAAGATTCCTCCAGGGACCATCCTTAACTGATAAGTAACCATGTTCTCCCCTTCCCTTGGAAAGACACTGTCAAAACTGCCTGCATCTTTTACTTCCAGAGGTGGAGGGTTTGGCCTGACTGTCTGCTTCCCTGAGCAGTGCAGGCTGTGATTTATACTGGGGACCTGTCTGTTCTTGTACGCTGCTTTTCCAATCCCTGCACAGCTTTCAGCTTTGGTTAGCAGTGATTTTTACTTTTTTTAGACCACTGAGTAAAATGGTTTTAGTACCAACAATCAGTTCATGCAAGAGCCTCATAGAAAAGAATTTGATGAGGATTTTCCTTTAGAATATTTTTCATCTCCCAGCAAGTTATAAACAGTTCCATAAATAGTGTTGACTTTTGAATCAGTCTCACTTCTGACCAAAATCTTATATTGTGTGAGGTCAGGTGGCTAATGGGGGTCTAAGTATGATTTAGAGATGTAATATGCTCAGTGTTCTAAATAAAGGTTTGTCAAACTAGCATTTTTCCTACAAGTCTACTTGATTGCAGGGGTTCAGTGTAATTATAAAAGACGATTATTGAGCAATAGAGTTTATAATCCTCAAGGTCGCTGTGTTTGCTTTTTTTGCATGCTGGCACACATGAGATTTCTCATTTCTGAAATATTTTCAGTTATTCTGACTTACTGAAAATCAAACTAAAGCCTAGAGGGTTTCTTTGCTAGCAGATTTTGAAGCTACAGATGCAAGTTTCTTTGAGGATTTTCTTATAAGGTTAAATTGAATAGCTGCAGCCGCTGTAATTTTCTTTTTTTTTCTTTCTTTTTTTTTTTTTTTTTTTTTAACAGATAAAGGAGTGTGCAGATGAACCAGTTGGTAAAGGGTTCCTGGTGTCATGTTTGGTGGATCACAGAGGCAACATCACTGAATACCAGTGCCATCAGTACATCACTAAAATGACAGCCATTATCTTCAGCGATTATCGCTTGATCTGTGGCTTCATGGATGACTGCAAAGCTGACATCAATCTCCTGAAATGTGGCAGCATTCGACCTGGAGAAAAGGTATCCAGAAAACATGTAGGTTGTCAATAGACTTGTAAAAGTCATTCACTTCAGGAAACGGATGTGGAGGCTCTGCAGTAGTATTACTGTCCTGCTTGCAACTGAGAAAATACGTGGTGTATCTCATCTGTCTGAATAGGGTGATGTCCTGATTGTTTGCAGTTCCTTTTTAATAAACATGCATTCGTTTCTCTGTGAGGAACGACTATGCAGAGACTTTCATTTGTCTTTCCACACACCACTGCAGGTGATCTGGCAGGTAGTTGTCTCTTTGATGAGGTACTCTCAAGCTTGACTCAGTATAGTGAATCCAAACAATAGATTTAAGCATGCCTATTGCCTGGCTTATTTCACAGTCTGGTTGGGTCTGGCAGGAAGGTTATCAAGGTGATGATGCCTGTGCTATAACCCTTTCTGCTTTCTCAGGCTCTAGTTGATAGACTGGATCAACACCATTTATCTGTTTGCTTCTCCTTTCCTCTGCCCCTAAAAAATCAGTTGAAGGGCACAGGGTATGTGGTGTCACGTTTTAGTAGTTCAGACTTGCCAATACTGTCCTGGTTTTACTAAATCGGTGTTCTTTTGCTATGTGAGACTTAAGCAGAAGTTGATGCAATGAACAGTTTATAGTGACTAGATGTGGGGTTGTTTTCAAGGGATTGTCTTTCCCTGCCTGCTTCAGCATAGCTAAGGCAGGCAGCAGTTATGTAGTGCTGCAGGAATGAGTGACTTTTCTCTAAGTTTTTATGTTTAGGGTTAAAGTTAAAATTAGCCTATCAACTTTTTACAGTGTTTTTTGAATTACAGCTTTTATGCTTATAACAGTCTCATAAATGAGCTATTAATGAAAGGGTTTGCAATAAGATACACAGTTTTTGGTTAAAAAAAGAAGCTTTCCTAGTTGTTTGTGATATTCACAGCTATAAGCAGCTAGTGTGTTAAATTTAAGTTCTAGTGTATTCCAGAAGACTTAGCTGAGCCACAGAAAGTACAAAAATGAGGACTCATTTCTGGAAACAAGAACAAAAGTAACCGTAGAAGTGGGAGGAACTTGGATGCACTATAGGTTCAGACTGCTAACAGCTGAGTAACTTGCTTTCTCCATGAAGTAAAGGCTCTCTTGTAATACTGGGCTGAAAGACCTCATGAAATGAGAATGAAAAACTGCTTTTAACAATCAGTATAGAATCAGAAGTGTAACATGCATCCTGTGTGTCAGGTCTGCATATTACCTGTGGCTTGACCAAATTTAAATAAAGTCAAATATTTACAGTAGCACTGAAGGGGTGCAGCAGAGGGGATTTTGTAAGCATAAACCAAATCTCATATGGTAGGAGTGAAGCCAATGTGGGCAGGCCTGTGTGTGTGTAACTGTGCACAACCTGCCATGTTGATCGGTTCAGGCGGGTGAAGGGGGAGGATGGCTGGGCTGCTGAGGTCACAAGGCACCAAAGAGAGGGAAACTTTGGGTCACCAAGTTTCTGTGGGCTAGCAAAGTGGTCACTAACCAAACTTCCATGGGTTTTACTATGGCTTAGGCATATTCCTCGCTTTCTTGGTACCCAACCCAGAATATTGTGCCTTGGTTTGTGAAAGCGTTGCAGCCTGTCATATATCTTTTGTTATGCTGTCATCCTTGGCACTTGGAGCAACTGAAGTACCCTATACTGCTATGGAAACAGCTATAAATGGCTATGCAAGCATTTCTTTTGTCAGTGTTCTGTTCTATCCCTTTGCTGCTTCAGAGAAATCTAATTTGCTCCCATCAGATGCTGGTTAAGGTTTTATTTCCATGCTGTAGCTCCTGAGAGCTTACCTGTAGAGAAACAGTCATTACCTTTTTGTATGACTGAAGGTAACTGTGAATTTAATAAATAGGACCTGGACACCTGAGGAGGAAGATGGGGGAAGAGGTTCTTTCTCTCTTTTTTTATGGAAATAAGCACAGCTAGACCATGAACTCCATCTACATCAGGCAGCTAGTAGATTGCAGTATGAGAGCTTCATCAGAGTAACTGGGATAAGCTGGCATTTTTAACTGTGAAAGGCACTTAAGTTGATCATCTGGAATTACACTGCCCTTTGAAGCTTCTCTGCTAGCTAACCACGTTCCTTTTCTATACTTCCTTTTGTTTCAACTTGCTCGATAGTTCCTAATTGAATTCTGTTCTTGCTGAGTGTGTTGCTTCTGATGTGGTGGTTTCTGTGCTTTCTTTTCACACATTTGTAGTTGGGTTTCTGCTTTGTAAGAGCAGTAAAGTTCAGCTTAGAAGTCTTGATCTGACCCTAGACTTCATTTTGCTGTATGTAGCAGAAAGGCTGTAGATGTGTCATGTGAAAGCATTAGGTTTTCTAACATGCCTGTGTTGTGGAGGTGTTGGTGGGGGGGGGGTGTCTTTGTCTTTTTCCAGCTAGTGGAGAAACATTTAAAAGTAATCTCAGTCACCTCTCCAGTTGGATGTTGTGTTTCATAATGAATTTGGTCTCCTGGTATTTAAAAGTTGTTTTATCTTCATGCAATAGGGATCTAATTTGAAATTGAAATGGGTAATTGCAGTGGAGCTTTTCTTCAGCTGCTGACTGAAATGAGCTATTTTCCTAATCTTGGTCGGGTCCAGGATTGTATCAAACTCTAGCGGGTAGTGTCTAGTTGCCAGGGTGCTATTTGGCTATGATGTCCAAGCTGTAGTTGATTATTTGCCATAATGAAGGCTGCATAAGTGTCAATTGCACATCTCTTGCAGTACTTTATCAGATAACAGTATTTTTCCTAAAGGAAGACACCTTAAAACACCATTGTTTTCTTGGTTTTGTTTTTGTTTTTTACCTCTAAATGCTTCCAGTACAGTTGCTCTCTTTCCTTAGTTTCACAAAAGTACTGGACACAGAAGAAACTGAGTCTAAATGGGAAGAGATTATGACATTCAGCTCAGTCTTTGTTTACTCAGTGTACTAGTATAGCAGTGTATGTGTAGTAGTATGCAGTGTCCTATCATCTGAAGTATTGGGAATTAGCTAATCTGAGAGGCATCCCAGCATCCCTGGTGTGTGGGTTAGCCAGGTGGAATGCTGAACTGGAGCTCCCAGTTGATCTGCTGACTGGTTTTCCATAGCCTGGCTGCTCTGGCTCCAGCAGGTTTCCACAATTGTCCAGTGCAGGGTGCTGTGCTGATGAGACAGGTTATATTTTACCCTTCTGCCTGCTGCTTCTTTTTACTCTTTTGATCACTTTTCTAGCTTCTCTCTGATAGGCTGCAGCTGGAACAGATGTGTACTTGAGGCATGTCAGGTTTCAGACAGGATAAAATCCTTTCCAGGAAACTTCTGAAAAATGACCAAAAAAACCCCAACAGTTGCAAAGCCTAAGCTACACTGGGGGGAAAGTAAAATTTCTAATGGAAAATGAATAGTAAACCTAATGTTTTTAAAATTCTGTTTTGGCCTAAAGCTGCATGCCTGGAGTTTGAATTTTAGTCATAGGATTAAAATCTCACAGAGTGTTGTGCTGAAGGGGATTTGCTTGGGCACATTTAGAACTAAGTTCCATTCCTCTGTGGCTCAAAGTGCTGTGGGACAGTACTGGAAAGCTACTTGTATCCTTTGTGGATCTAGGTATATCCTTTAATAAAGCTATGAAGAGTTTCAAGATTCTCCAGACTAGGTAATTATCTAGTATGTTTTACAGATATTTGCAATACTTTCAGTTAAAATCCTCCATTTAAAGCTTGATAGTGGTGGTGAAGCTATGTTCCAAGAACCATATATGGTTTTTAGATTTACTCTCTTGTATTTCAGTGTATTGCTACAGAGAAATGAGGCCTAGACTTTGTCAACAGGCAGCTGTTTTGCACTAGTCCTGACTTTTGGAGTGAACTTAGAGGTTTTCAACTGCTATGGAGGTTTTCTGACAATGGGTGCTGGATAGAGGAAAATCTTTTTTGAGATTCATTCCACAGCAGAGCTGCAGCAGGTATTTCCCCCTTGCACACACCAGGTAGCTGGTGCTGGAGCAGGACTGGGAGAGCTCCTGCTGTGGGATGATGACCCTTGACTTTGGTGCCTCTGAAGCTGAGCTGACCGTGCGGGACTGTTGGCACATGGAATGCAGGTGGGAACAGGCAGCTGTTGTGGTGTAGAGCTGGGTAGTGATGCAGGTACCACCAGTGTGTGTCAAAATTGTGCTGCCATCCTCGGAATGAGCCTTCACTGCCAGCTGCTTTAGAACAGGATGGTTGAGTGCAGCTGTACACACATTTGTTTTCGCTTCCAGTCTGCAATAAGAGATTGTACAATATTAAATACAGTAGGTGTTACGCTGTAATTAAAACTTGAAGTGATATTTCTCTAAACCATGTTTGTTGAGTCCCATGCTCTGTTTGGCAGTAGTGTGGGTGCCTTCGTGCGCTTTTGAGGAAATGAAGTCAGGCTCTCCTTAAAATTGCTGAACTAGTCAGCACTAGCACTGTAGGGACCTGATCTGCCTGAAAATGAACCCCAGATTAGGCCAGTAAATCTTCCAAACAGTGTCATGTGGGGACAGGAACATGAAGGGTACCACAAGGAGGCGTGTAAAATGCTTGATAGTTGGAGGAAAGGGCATGTTTCAGGAGCCAGATGGGTTCGTTTGTGTGTTTCTGTTGAGTCTGCCATGTTTCAATATTGCTCTAACACAGGGCAGCAGAGTAGCCAGCACTTCAGGATGATCTGCCCAAATGTGAAAACACTATTAGCAAAGAAATGCAATAAATGAGCCATTTCATGTTGTATCCCTAAAGTGTAACAGCAAATGTTCAACATCCAGCATATGGAAACCTGCTTTCCAGATTTCCTATTAAAAATAGGTTTACTTACATATATAATATGACACTGACCAGGAATCTAAACCCACCCTGCAGTAAACCAGGAAACTTCTGATTTTCCTAGCAGGAAAAGCTTGCCTTGTGCCCTCCTTGCTGGCTTGCAAAGGAAAGCTGCAGGTGAGTGAAAATAACCTTGGTCTGCCTTGCCTCCCAGCTGCAACTTGACTTGGGCAGGAGCAAAAATGTGCCGGAGGAGCTTAAAATGGTTGTTTTCAATCATTCACACGTGACATCTTCTCAGCTGTAATTGCTACCTGTGACTGACCATGAGGGTTTGCAGAACAGTGTTTGTTTTTGATGTGGTTATGGATAAATGGCAATTTTAAGTGATGTGGCAAATGTACTTCTAAGTAGTATTCCTCAGAATCCAGATTTGAGGTTCAGTCCTAAAGGGACTGTTGATGTATATTTCTTCAAAGATACCTACTCAGCATATGGAATTGGCCAGTTCTCACTCAAAGAAAGGAGCAAACCAAAAAAAGGAATTTTGGGGAGTGTGGGTTTTGGGTTTTCTGCTTTCGTTTGATTTTTGGTTTGGTTTTTTTTTTTGGTAGGGGAAAACTTCTTTTAGCCTTTTTAAACTGATGATGTTTCTGGGTTGTGTTTACAAGTTAACAAGTAATCTGCCAAATTCTGCCTGTGCTCCAAGTGTAGCAGAATTAAGACAGGAATCGAAGGCTGCCTGTGTAAGGAGACACGTCAGAAGAAAAAGATTTGGGAGAGTTGCATGGCTTTGAGTAGTCATGGACATGTTTTATGGAGACTGCTCTCTTACTCATGCTCCTGTAACAGCAGTGGATGATCTGCTTGACAGAGCAAGCTGAAGGGATGGCTCCTAAATGGTGACTGCAAATGCCAGGCTGGGTGATTCAGCTGAATGTGAACGTGCATGCCTTGTTGCATACTCAGACAGCCTAAGTTTAGTGGCAATATCCTTTCGCAGCAGAGCAGCATAAATTAAGGTGGCCTTCACATGAAAACCTTGCAGCAGCCTTGAGAAGTCTATACCAGTAGAGTCCATTTGGGGACCCAGACCTTCTACAGAGATAGAGAGCACGGTTCTCTTTCTAAGCACATAAAGAGGATATAGGAAACTAAGTGGAGCTTTGCTGAGCTTTGTCCTGCCTCTTCCAGGCTTTCAAACAAAGCACAGGCTCTCTATGTTCAGTGGCAGTTGCTGCTCACAGTCCAAGGTTGTCTCCAGGCCTGCAGAACAGTGGATGTGGTGCACAGCACTGGGCCAGAACTGCTTTGTCCGAGACCTCTGTCTACTGTTGAATGCTTTGCAATTTTTTATTCTCTTGGTAAGGGAATTAGCATTCAGAAGCCTACATTAGTCAAAGCTCCTTTGTGGCCTTTTTTGCATCATGAATTTTCACCACCCAAACTGAGGGCATGGCAAAACTATGATTTTTCTCTCTCCAAGTATCTTCTTAATGTGATGCTGTTCCTTGCTGTTGCCATGGTGCCAAGAAAGCTGTGTCAGATTAAAGATAATTTGGCTGTTTTGGTAAACTGCTCTGAGCAGTGTGACTAAGTAGTGATAATCTCATTAAGTCACATTAAAACAAGCCCAGAGCATTGGAGGGAGGGATTTCATGGTGACTGTCAGTGGGATGGTGATGTATGAAGTGTGGTCAGTACAGGTCTTAATTGTTGCCTCCTCTGAATTTAAATGTGGTTTAGGCTAAATGTTGGGAAGTCTATATGTAGACAATTTGTTGCTTAATTAATGTGGTACTTAGCCAGAATCACAGATCACTTGATTATGTAAAAGCTTGGTTACAGATGTCTTGTTCTCCTATAGGATGCTCACTCGCAAGGAGAGGTGGTGGCATGCCTGGAAAAAGGCCTGGTAAAAGAGGCAGAGGAGACTGATCCTCGAATCCAGGTTTCTGATCAGTGTAAGAAGGCAATTCTTCGTGTAGCTGAACTCTCTTCCGATGACTTCCACCTGGACCGGCATCTCTACTTTGCATGCCGAGATGACAGAGAACGATTCTGTGAAAATGTGAGTACTTTCCTCTTCCCTTCTCTCTACAGTAATCCATTTAAAAAACCCCAAAACCTCTCTGGAAAAAGGAATGGAAGTGTAAACTGGAGCCTGAGTGATATTGTATAATACTGGAAACAGATACCTTGTAGCTGTCATTTTGCAATAATTCCAGTATTAAATTCACTCACCCAACAAACGTGCATTATTTCCAATGAGTTAATGAACTGAATTGGCATAAATGGTTTAATGGGCGTCATAGCTGGTGTGACAGGGAGTGGGGGAGGAAAGGCAGAGGTG
Organism: Corvus kubaryi; assembly: GCF_017639235.1. Classification (NCBI taxonomy): domain Eukaryota; kingdom Metazoa; phylum Chordata; class Aves; order Passeriformes; family Corvidae; genus Corvus; species Corvus kubaryi. The sequence goes on along the minus strand of NW_024581093.1, from coordinate 6,689,567 downwards.
AGTGACCACTCTTTTCTACAGCTGTGAGCTGTTGCACAAGGTAAGCCTGGTCTGACTGTACTTGCAGCACTTCCTATGCCTAGAGCATGAGCTGAAGAGCTGCATTGTTCAGTGTCAAATAGCTTGTATTAGCTGAGAGTCGTGACACTAAAAGGGTGATGAACATGACCAGATTTTTAAAAATGCAATAAAATTTAAAGGATTTTTATTGCATAGAAGCTATCACTGTCATTTGAAGTATTAACTCAAATATATTGTTAGCTTAAAAAAATTCTCTTCAGGTGTAGTTTAGCCTGCTCGTTAAGTGTCACAAGTCTTAACTTTAATGGCAAATGTTATTGTTCTGTTTTACAGACTCAGGCTGGGGAAGGCCGAGTATACAAGTGCCTCTTTAATCACAAGTTTGAAGAATCAATGAGTGAAAAGGTACGTATCCTGGTGAGACAAATCCTTACTGCAGAAATCATCAGATCATTCCTCAGTCCAGACTGCATTATTCTTTTCCAGTGTTAAGGAAAATCTGTCATCTTCCTAGCCAGATAATCGTCTGCTTTAACAAATGCTTTTTACTTTTATGTTTTTGTGTTTCAAGTTTCAGTCTTTAAAGGTTTTAAATAAATCAAAGCTTTTGGGTGGGTAATTTGGGGAGGCAGACATGGAGCTCAAGTGGTAGCATTGTGATTGACTGTTTAAAGTAGGAGTCACAGCATGCTGAGGTAAGCCTTGAATAAATGCTGTTCTAATTGTACAGATTAGAAACAAAAATGAAGCTGTGTTTGTTTCACTTGTGTTTTCAAGCATCACATTCTGTGGGAAGGATGCGCAGTTCAGTGACTGAAGTTTTCTTCGTGGTTTTCTTGATGTGGTTTTCAACAACAGCAAAAAAAGTTGTTCTAGAAAGCTAGTCATGAACAGTTGGTATTGGCATAGGTGCTTTGTTAAGGCAGCAATGCCTTCAGTGATTTTAGAAGCAGCATCATAGTGTTTGGGATTATATGGAATTATAATGTCAGAAAGGATATGAAGATGAATATCTGTAAAGATCTCCTCAGAGTTGATCTGCTGAAGGAGCCTGATTCAGAGTGCTGGAGGGATCAGACTAATTTCCTTTTTGTTAAATGCATTAGCTGTCTGACAGCTTGGTTCCAATTAACAAATTCAAATCTGAATGAGTGATCACTGAGGGCTTGAAAGAAAGCTCCATTTTGTAGAAACGTGTTACTGAAATGAGCTGCTGCTGTTGCTTAACTTCTTTTTAGTTACACAGGGACACTGGTAGTTTTTGAAGGGTGTTTTCCATGATCAGCTGACCGAGGTATGAGTAAGATGTAGAGAGGTTAGACCAAGCTGCAGCAGATGACTTCGTAGGGAGAGAGGGGTGGATGCTCTGAGGACGCAGTTTGCAGAGCAGAAGGAACACTAAGTGTAGTTCTCACTCTCAGAGCTGCCAAGGTTGGACCATCTGCAAAGTCACTGGTTTTGTAGAAACTGTTACCCAGCAAAGAGTCCCTCCGTGCTGATGGCGTCGGCTGCTGCTGCATACACATGTAGCCAGCAATAGCTGCTGGTGGGTGGCTCGCTTTTTGTCATCCAAAACTGGTTCCCAGGCTGTATCCAGCCTTTCCCTACTTCAGGTGATGAGGTATCTGCGAGCCAGTACCTCCCTGTGTTCAGAGCTGTAAATTTGTCCAGTCCCAGGGTCTGAGACTGCACAGGAGCATGAAAGAGGGTGTGGGAATATCTTGGAGTAGGGCTTTCCAGGTCCTCGAGTAGGTGTGGGAAGGAGGGAGTGAAGTCAAAAACCTGACGTAAGGAAGTGGGGAGCGGGTTCTAGGGCTTTTCTGTTCCTTGTGCCAAGATTGCTCCCTCTTCTCCCTACCTACATATTCACTGTTTTCCTTCCTTTCAAGTGGGCTGGGAATGGGGAAATTTGCTTGAGCTATTCTGAGTTATCTGCTGCTCTCAGATTTAATTTCCACATAATGTAAACCAAAAGCTATGAAGTGTAGCAGTGTTTTTACAGGCCCTTTTTTGGATGAAATTCGGAGGGTTATTCTTGCAGCTGCTAGGTTCGGGTTTGGCCACAGTGCATCCTCATGAACCTCACCAGTTGTGGAAAATGGCTAGAAATTCCCACAGTTAGACTGTTTTATCTGCTGTCATCTCCTCAGTGCGTTGCAGAACAAATCCAAGAAATGCACTATTTTGTAAATGCAACTGGAAAAAGTTCTTTCTTGAGGGCATGGGGTGAGCATGTACCACAGCTGGGGTAAATGTCAGCAACTGCTCCTAGTTACCACAAATGAGTCACGCTCTCAGCTGTAGCTCTTCACAAAAAGCTGGATGAATGTGCAGTTTTGAGAGCTGCTCCCTTTGATACCCCTGATCCGTTGACCTCAGTGTGCATTGTTAACTGTGTGCTTTCTATGAGACAAATGAAATTTAGCTGCAGCCCAGCTTAAACACATAAATTTAAAAGCATCGGTTGTTTCCTGAGATCCAACTTGAAAACTCGACAGCAGCAGGGCCAGCTCTCTGCCACCAGCACACGGAAGCTCATTCCACCATCCCAATGTGTCTCCTGCAGTGTCGTGATGCGCTGACGACCCGCCAGAAGCTCATTGCCCAGGACTACAAAGTCAGTTACTCACTGGCCAAGTCCTGTAAAAGTGACCTGAAGAAATACCGCTGTAATGTGGAGAACCTGCCCCGCTCTCGGGAAGCCCGGCTTTCCTATCTGTTGATGTGCTTAGAGTCTGCTGTGCACAGAGGTAAGTGGAGTTCAAAACTTGCTGGCACCTTGGTTTTAAAATGAGGGACCTTCAACTTTGTGTATTTAAAGCCTTCTTCTCCAAGAACCTTTTTCCAAACTTTGTTTCAAAGACAAAGTTCCTCATCATGGTGCTTTCATCACTGTTGTTTTGATGATCAGAATAGCTGAGTAAACCCCTCCTGCCACTGACTTCTTTTGTGCAGACAAGAAGTTTAAAATGCAAAATAGCAAATCCCACTTGGACTGCTGATGTATAGTTGCAAATCCTTCTATTCACTGTGAATTCAAGCAGCTCTTTTCCTCCATTGTGTAGTAAGCATTAAATATGCTACAAGGTTAAAACACTGAATAGAGAACCTGTTTATCCTCACTCAGGGAAAACCAGGGATACTCAGTCCTCTGCCTGCTGTAAATAATGTTTTTTCTTGCAGTTCAGTAGCTTGGGTAAATGCCTTATTTCTGTGACTCTGGTTTTTCCCTATATAGAAGGAAGGTAAGTGTGAGAATATTATTTTTGATCATTTAAGTTAATGTAAGCTGGAGGTGTCCTAACACCAGCTGCTGTTTCCAAAGGCATTAGAAGGCTCAGTGCAGCTGGACCATGCTAAAGGTTCTCTGTGAAATTGCCATAATGTGAAATAATGTGTTGCATCCTCTAGATCTGCACTGGAGAACTGTTTGTTTTTCCTCTTGGCATGCAGCTGTGTGGTTTTCAGAGTGAGCAGCAGGGCTGCATGCTGCAGTGCCTCTGGCATGGGATGGGAAGGCTGCCATAATTCCATAAGCAGTCTCTACATTTGTGAGTTTGACTAACTCATTGCTTCTGATTGATGTGGAAATGATGTACCCTGTTTGTAGAAAAATTGTGGGATTTTTTTTTTTTACTTCTCCCTGCAGTAGGGCAGGTGGTTTCCTGAATTACATGCAGAAAACTGCTGTTCAGTTATTTACTTTCATGGTGGAACAGGTTCTGCAGTGTCTCCTGCATGAGGCATAGCCCAGGAGGAGCACTAATTATTCCACACAGCTCCATGTGCATGTGTTACAATGCCTGGCAGCCCCTGTTGGAGTGTCCTATGTTCCATGGGATGTTGTGCACATATGAATAGGTTGTGATGGGGTCTGCAGGAAAGCTTATAGCAGGTCTAAGCATTTACTACAGCAAGATTTCTATGCAGCTGCAGTGGTTTGTTGGACACTCCATATACACTCTTGTTTTAGTCTGATTTTTGGCTTCCTGAGCATTTATGTATTATTGCCCTAGAAAACCCTCTCCTTGGAGAAAGTGTTTAACCTGCTGTCCAAACAAATTCCTCTCTGTTACATACCAAGCTGGTGAACTACCAAAGTGGAACACTAGTGGGAAAAGGAGCCCTTGAGCATAAGGGGAAAAGCTGACTTGTGCTACAGAACTGCAGATCCATGAGTGCTTTCCGCTGTTTGTCAGAAGCAACTCCTGTAATGTGAAATCCAAAATCAGATTCTCTTAATCTTTCAGGCATTCTTTTTTAAAAAACTGTGTTAAATCCATAGACTGGCTATATTTTACAAGGTTGTTTAAATGACAGGAGCTACCATAACCTCTGCTTTATTCCCCAGCACAAATGCTCCAGCACATTTGTTGCAGTCTGGTGTTGTTCAGAGCGTGGACTCTTGATTGTCTCTGCTCTTCCAACTCGCTGGTAGCACAGGTCAAGAAGGGCTCTGCTAAGCATTGAAACTAAATAACATCATCTTCTCTTGGCTCAGGTCGACAAGTGAGCAGTGAGTGCCAGGGTGAAATGCTGGATTACCGGCGCATGCTGATGGAAGACTTCTCACTGAGCCCAGAAATCATCCTGAGCTGCCGAGGGGAGATCGAGCACCACTGCTCCGGCCTCCATCGGAAAGGTCGCACCCTGCACTGCCTGATGAAAGTAGTCCGGGGTGAAAAGGGCAGCGTCGGGCTCAATTGTCAGCAGGCAGTAAGGAGCTTTTCTATCACTTCACTTAAGTTTGCTCAGTTGGTAGAAGCATTGATTTGTCTGTCAATGTTTTGCCTTGCGATGGAGGTTCTGCTGAAGTCAGCCTGGCTCTGCTGGGTGCCACTGAATGCTGGAAGCAGTTGTGTAATTGCCATGCTATCTAGCAGCACATCAGTAAGGGGTGGTGTTTTTGCCCTCAAAAATACATTTTGCATTGTTGTGCTCTGGGTTTTGTATTGGATCTTCTTTAGTTCTTCCTCACCAGCTTTGAAGTCATGGAATTCTCTCCTTGGGTGTAAGATGTAGGGAAACTTGCTGTTTATAATTCTAAAATATTTCTTCTCCTTCCCTTTCCCCCCTCTTCCCTTTTCTTCCTTTACTTTTCCCCCTGTGCCCTGTCCTTGGAAATGCACAAAACCTTTCAAAGCACCTTCCCACTCAGTTTTATTTTTGCTATTTCATTCAGCTTTAAGGATGGAAATGGAACTTCAGGGACAGGGAGGTACAGCAGACTGCTGTGGGTTGATGTAGTTGCAGCCAGTGAAGGAAATGTTATTTTCCTCCAAAATATCTCTGTAAAATGGAATATTTATTTTGCCTTTTTTTTAACTCCATTTTGGCCCAAATACATCCTGCTTATCATTTCTTTAAATTGAAAACAATTTAATTTTTGTTCAAACTCATTAGTGCTTTTTAATATGAAATTACATTTTTGTACTTAGTACTTGGTTTTAATGACCCATGACCCCAAGAAAGTGACATCAATGATAAAAATGGCAAAGGAGTGTTAGTGCTGATGTAGGAATTTGGGGAGATGTATGCTCTTGACTTCTTTTAATATACAGAACCACTGTTCTATACATTTCTGTTGTAAATGTAGCTTAAAACTTGAGCCTCACATGATGCCAGTTTGTGTGTATTATCAAAGATAAATTAATACCTGTTAAATTTTTGTAAGGCATTGGGTGCTTTTGTGGTGAAGCTTTTCTGCATAAATACCAGGTGTACTTGTGCAGCAGCTGTACAGTTTGAGTCATTCCTGCGGGGATCTGTAGTGCATTACTTATGCTCTGCAGCCTTTGTGTGAGAAACTGAGTATTTGTTTCTGTTTAAATACAAAATTGAAACTGCTGCTTCAGAATTTTGTTATTTGCAAATATTCATAAGATCAGTTAATCTTGGGAATAACTTTTAGATCATGAAGTGCATGTTCAGAACAAGTCGTAAGTCAAAACAGGAGACCCCCAAAAGTGATACAGGATTTCAGACTTCCAGAGAAAAATATCTTTAGAAATTTTGAGCAGGTTTGGAGGTTTTTTAATTCTCTTATACTTAAGATACTGCTTTAATTTTTTTGCAGTAAGTTGATGCAATAGTAAATAGGATCGTCCATGAGTCTCCTTCAAGTTAAATGTGTTTTGTTCTCTGGGCAAAGGACAGCAGAAAGAAGCAAATAAGGTGTTGATTTTATAAACTACATTTAGTTTGTCTGGATTTTTATGGGCAAGAGGAAATAGATGATTGCAAGAACAGAATAAACGTTCCAGTGTTCTGAGTTTCTGAAGACTGACATGGTGCTATTACATAGCTGCCTACAGCTTTTGAAATACTAAATAATTTATTGTTCTTATATTTTGTATTTGAATGGTAAGGGTTGTCAGTGTCTTTGTTGTGTTTTGATTTATTGTGTTAGAATGAGCTTCCTATTTTCACGTTCCAAGGCGGATACATTACCTTTGCAAGGAAGAGAATATTGTGTGAAAGTCTTCCAGATACTAGGCAACTTGTGCTAGAGACTCCAACTCCTTGTCACATGAGGTTGGCCCAGATGGCAAGCCCTGAAGAAGGGAAGTTAGAGATCCATCCTTTAGAGTAAGCTGGAGCCATTTCAGTTCTTTCTGGGTACCTAGAGAGCACCTTAGACATATGGTTCTGCTGTGGCTCTTGATGGTGGAGCTGTTGTGTGTGGCACTCCTACATTTTCACCTGCAGAAACAGAGAACAGCACAGGTGCTCTGGGGTGGTCCCAGCAGAGCTTGCTGCAGTTCTTTGGGTCCATCTCCAGATGTTGTCTTTTCTATAGAGTCAAAGACTCACATCCCTGTGCTTTTAGCAGCATCATGAGGTAATGCTAGTACAGCACCATGATTTCTTGGCTAACTCAAAGCAATAGTTCTTGTCCTGAAATTCTTCCTTATAGAAGCTCTTTGACCGGGCACACATGCCTAGAAAGTTTGCTGGAGGCAATTGGAAGGGAAAACATCTAATTTGGATCTGGTTTTACTTACTGTCCTGTCTGTGAAGGTTTGCTCTGATTCTGCTCGTCTTATGAAAGGAAGACTTTTGCCCATCTGCCAAAAACAACCTAAAGAATCCTAAAACAACAAAACACAACCAAAGAACCTCCATTTTATTTTCCTGCAAGGCAAGAGCATTGACTCATACCCTTTCCTTCATCCAGATTGAGTGATTATTTGTATTTAAAACTGTCAACAAAATGCATTCTTAGACATTCTCAAACCCCCAGTATTTTAATCTGAGAAGTTCCATTTCTTGTGAGACACCTCAGCCGGAGTCATCTTGCATGTGAGAGTCTCTGCTCACACCTAACTGCTGTTGTGCAAGAAGCACATCTAGACCTAAGTGTCAAAGCTGTGTGGGGGTTTTGTCTTCGTTTCAACAGTGAACTTGCCAAAATTCTAAAGCTCTGTGAAGGGTGGAGAACAATGGCTTTCTGTAAGTGGTTTGGCCTAAGTTAGAAAGAGAACCCCTGGATGTGTGTTGAGCCTCATTGTGCCCAGCTGTGGACGTAAGGGATCCTATGCACACGTGTGCTGTGGTGGGTCATCAGATAGGAGATTAAGTGTCACTTAATTGTGAGCATCAGCCGTTCAAAGGTCTGCAGCTGTACTGGCAGTATATAGCACCTCTGGTGTTGCTTGGTGAAAGCAGTATTTTGTATTAGAGCTGTTGGCAAATCATTTTTCAAATATGTGGCTTCTGTGTTGCCCTGGTCTTATCTTTGGGGGTTTTTTTCTGTTCAGACCTTTGAGCATCTAAAACTCCAATCCCTGCTAAAAGGGCATATATTTCTTGCCTCCAATTTCTAATACAGCTGTTAAATTGGTAGTTCATTGTTAATTTAGTTCCATTTCCAGGATAAAAGTTCAGGGGATTGTAGAGTTTATCCAGCTGCTTTTCAGCTGTGAGGGTTTGTTGTGTGAGGGAGGAAAATCCTATACAACCTTCACTTTTATCACTGTTGCCAAATTATTCCTGCTTCCCTGCAGTCAGGGCAGCTGGCTTGGTGCTGCACATCTTGCATGTGGTTGAGAATTAAGATTGGGAATTCTGCAGTAGTGCCCAAAACAGGGTGGAAGGATAAGGAGGTGCTTCAGTGCTTCTGAGCTGTTGTACCCAGTGTGCTTTGGCCTCTTCCACTTGATAGCAACAGAAATACCAATTAATTGAGACCTGAGGAAGAATCCTGCCTACATAATGCTCTGGCCAGTTTATCTAATCTGTGTGTATAAAAAAAATGTTGGGTTTGAGGTTCTATTCACCGATTTGTCCTTGAGGGAGTAAATTCCACCTTTGATATGTAAGTCACCTAATTTGAAGTAATCCCATCAACTTTACACGCAGAGTAAATGCATCCATGCAGGCTGTGTGTCTGCACCAGCAAAACCACAATATTCTTCTCCCTCTTGCAGTGACTCTTAAAAAGTTTGTAAAGAGCACATTCAATTAAGGTGCCACTATGTTATGAACTGTATTGGCTTCTGTTTGACCACTGTCAGAGTTGTATAAAACGTTTATTTATTTATTTTTTTAATTAAAGTATCCCAAAAATTTTTGATAGGTAGGCCTTTTCAGCTGCCTGCATCCCTTAGAAGCTGACGCTGGGCATAATTAAGAGCGAGTCGCAGCAAATCCTGTGTTCCTCCCAGGCAGTCTGTGGTCTGTCCTCATGACTGCAAGTTTCCTGTTGGATAAATTGTGCTAGCTTGTATTTTCTCCAGTTCTCTGATGCTTTTTTTCTTGCCTGTGTTTTGAGATGTTAGGGTTTTGCCCCTGGGAGTTTCCTGGATGGTGTTTCGGTGCAGACTTTGAAAGGTAGAGAATAAAATTGTAACTGTGCTTTTGATTTAGTTGGGCTGAGGGCCAATGACTAAAACCATTAACTAAGTGTCAAGATGCTAGGAGCATGTAGACCATTTGATGTTGGTGTGCAGTTGCCTTCTCAGCAACCTCTTCTTTTTTTTTTCCTTCAAATTTGTCAGCTGAAGATGTTTGCCTGCCGAATGATGATACCAGTCTGCCTTCCATCAGTCTTTGGAAATTCACAGCTTGATGGAAAATGAAGTGGGGCATGGGGATCCTTGGCTGAATTATGGTCCAGAAGCTACCTTTGTCCCAGAATTGAGATTTACCCAAATTCTCTTCCCCTGGCCCAGCAGACACCTCCCAAATTACTGTGTCCGGATTTGATTTTGTAACATAGTGCTAAATATGCTAAATGATGTTTCCTTACTAATAAGAGAGAATTGTTTTTTGCAGCTTTTGTCAGAACAGCTGTTTCACAGGAAAAAAAGATTTGATGGAGCTGTTCATACTGCATTTACCTATGACAACTGAAAGTATTTAGAAGTCATAAAGGGAGTGCTGGGATATCAGCTTTGGGTTGGCACACCTGGTCTCTAAATCTTTGGAAAGTTTTTATTTTCATCTTTCACTTACACTATGACCTCTCTTAAGTAGTTAAAACAGGGTGTCCTGTTTTATAACTTATTTTATACCTTAGACACACACATACATACACATAATAAAAAAATGTGTACTATAGTTCCTGACTTCCAAAAGCTTGAGCAGGCATCCCTGAGGAAATGTTACCTCATGGGGCATCAGAACAGGACATTGTACTCTCCAGGCAACTAAAAACTGGTTTAGACTTTGTAGATAGGCACATGATCTTTAGACATTGATTTGGGTTTCAGTTGTAAATAGTATTCATAAAAATACGACAAATTTGTGTGTTTGATATCGTCAGCCTTATGGAATTGAGGCTACCATCAAAGCTTAAGACAGATCACAAATAGAGTATTCAGATTTTACCTGTTCTAGTCTGTAAATTGGTACATAAGTAGTCCAAGTTTACAGCTGACCTTCAGTGTGTGACTGGTCTCATACAATGTTCCTGGGATACCTTCATAATGATAATTAGGGTCCAGCAGTGCTGGAGTTGGCAGCACAAGTTCTTAAAATAAAACACTGCAGAGCAGAGTTCATACATTGTGATGTTGTTACTGGCCTAGAATTGCCACACTGAGAGGTTTTAAGTGCTCTCATTTAGGTCTTTAACATTTGTTTTCCTATCCACAATTCCTTTCTTCCAGCTTCAAACCCTGATTCAGGAAACGGACCCCGGTGCTGACTATCGCATCGACCGCGCGCTGAACGAGGCCTGCGAGTCGGTGATACAGACAGCCTGCAAGCACATACGGTCTGGAGACCCCATGTAGGTGCCTCTCAGTTAGAACTGATGGGTTTTTTCCTGTTAGGCATCTGTAAAGGTTGTGTGGCTGACCAGTAGAGACACTAAAACCTGTCCAGACTAGTGACTCCAGACCAGTCATAGAGGGTTGAACTGAGCTGTCTCCATTCTTGCTGTACAAGCAGGCCAGTATTTTTATAGGAGGACTGGTTTAGCACTGGTGAAGGATGGAGCTATCACGGACACTTAGACTAAGTTTGTAACATTTGGTGTGCTAATTTCTCTAACTATGTAAATCTCAAGCAATATCACAATGTAACAAGCCTGGAAAGGCCAGATAAGCAAATCCATAAGGCAGAGACAGGTGTCTCCTTTGTCTTCAGGTGTGATAATATGTTCTGCCCTGAGCCAGATTTTCTGTGGAATACTTCTTACGATTTTGTTGTATATCAAACTTGCTGAGATAACTAAAACAATGGAACGTGAGAGAGTACAAATCTGATATACACTTGTTTTAGATGTAACCTTTTTGAAGGAAGAGAAAGATCTTCACTGAGTTTGAACATCTTATCTATGGTTCACTGGAAAGACTGATTTGGCAACACCAGCTGTTACAGGGAAGCTTAGCATGATTTTAACAGTCTGTGGCCTGGCTTTTTCTTCTGTTTGCAGGATTCTGTCTTGTCTGATGGAGCACTTGTACACTGAGAAAATGGTAGAGGACTGTGAGCATAGGCTCCTGGAGCTCCAGTATTTTATATCTCGTGACTGGAAGTGAGTATTGTAAAACAAGATATATCTTTATTTGATGTTACTTGTATTAAGTGTTTGTATGCATTAGCAGTTCCTTGTAAAACAGTATAGCTTGTGATTGTTCAGAAGAGGACCTTCAAGTATGGCAGGTTGGTAGGGTGTTAATGCCTGTTTAGAACACTAAAAGCAAAAGCTGCTTAGAAAAGGTGTGATGCCACTTAAATCAGGTACTCTTGTAGAAGTGGTGCAACCTTAAAAAGTGCTCAAGTTTGAGCTCTAAAATTCATTGCATCTAATTAAAGAATTCTGTCTGACCATATTGAAGTTGAAGGTCTCTTTCTCTGCAGGTGGCAGCCAGTTGTGTCTGCTCTAAGTGCTGCAATATGGAACTTAAGGAAACCCAAGTTTATAAGTATAACAAAGACTCACTGTGTGAGAAGCTTCCTGCCTCCATTTATGCCTTTTTTCAAATTCTCTGGGTGTGATTACAGCCTGTAGAGCAGATATAATACCCTTCAGAGCACTACTTTTCCATCTTTCTCATCCAGAGATGGCAGTGCTTTGTTTTAAATATATACAAAGCCCCTTGTGCCAGTGTTGGTTAGGATGAGGCGAGAATAAATGTGATAAACGTGACCAGTGAGGAAAGAATAAGTGTTTGGCTTGTCTTCTAAAGAAGATTGAGAGGTGAGGAAATAGAGTACATTAAATGGCCTTACTGCAGGAAATTGAATAATTGTTCTTAGTGGCCACAAAGAGTGTAAGGCAAGAAGTCCTGGGCTTCGATTACTGCAAGGAGTGTTCAAATCAAACATTAAGAAAATCTTGACTCATAACAAGTCATGTATTTATGGACAGCATTGCCAGCAGCTGAGAGCTGATGTGCTCTGTGAACCTTCTGCTTTTAAAATATAAGGGGCTTCATGGACCAGGGAGTTTAAGGCTTTTTGGCTGTTCATTTAGTAGTCTCAATAATTATCTCCATAGGCAGACAAGAATACTTAATTTTTCCCCCCTTCCTGTTTGTCTTCATTGCTGTGTCTCCTGCCTGTACTGTTTCCAGCAGGTAATTAGTTGTTTGAGTCAAACTTAAGGGATTGGAAGAAGGAAGACTGAGTATTTGCATTTTCTTGGGAGTAAGGATAATTCTAATTCATAGTGCAGGCTGGGCAAGATTAGCTTATCTTTGTTTAACCACTGTTCCCCAGAACTGGTTTATAAATCTGTTGTACTGACCATGTGCCTCAGACATATGCACAGAGTAGATAGGGTTTTGTTGATATCTTTATCATTGTCTATGTAATTGTGTCCACCGAAATCACTTCATGTTTGTTTCCTATAGTGTTTATAAATATGAAGATTCCATTTTGGAAAGTCAGTAATATCTCACTTAACTTTCATGTAATTAGACATCATCTTAAGAGATCTTCACTTAGATGCCAAGCAGGGGACACTGATTTCAGCTGGCTCAAATCCAGGGCAGACAGAATCAATCCAATTTAGGTTTTTATGGAATTGGTGTTTCAGAATGGCAGCAGTACAAAGTATGTGTAAGATATTACACAAGCAAGATGTGGTATGTACCTGCCTTTCTGCTGGTTCAGGACATCAAGGAGATGATTTTTCTCATGTGTCAGCCAAGTGGCTGGCATGCTGCAGAAGAAATGGGAGGTGCTTCAAGAAGTGTTGAAAATTTGATCTGTAATTAAAGGTTTTGGTGTTATTTAGGGAGTTGATTCAAAATTGGAATTTGGAATCCTGTTGGTTCAGTTGGTCAGACACTGCTGCTGATTGGTGTCCTGGTGGTGCCTGAAACCTGAAGTGGATTTTCTGTCCCAAAAGCATTTCGGGATAACTTTTCTGTTTGCAGATTGGACACAGTCCTTTACCGCAAGTGTCAGGGAGATGCCTCCCGCCTCTGCCATACCCATGGCTGGAATGAGACCAGTGAGCTGATGCCTCCAGGGGCTGTTTTCTCCTGCTTGTACAGGCATGCGTATCGCACAGAGGAGCAAGGAAGGAGGGTAAGTACTGATGGGCAACTTGGTACTTGTTGATCTGTGGTAGAAGGGTTGCTCACACATTTGGAAGTTGAACACTCTATGCTAAAACTGCCAGAACTCAGAAAACCTACTTTAAATCATTTACTGCAGGTGGTAGTTGCACTGCTTGGGGTGCCCAGCTCTTCCTCAAGGGTGCCCTGAAGGCCTAGGTAGTTGTTCTGGTAAGGCAAAATAGGCCCAGCAGGAATGGCAGACCCGTGGAGAGACCTGTGTGCTGACACTGACTTACATTTCTGTTCAAATGCAGTCCAAGTTCTCCCTCATGTCTTTCCAAAGAGGAATGTGATTCCTTGCAGATAGCCAGCGTAGCTGCAAAATTGGTTTTATGCAAAAAGGAGTTTCAGGATCAGCTTTCCTTGGCCGCTTCTAATTAAGTTTTGATTTGTGCCCAGCTTCAGATTATATTCCATTTAATTCTTCCTATTGATATAATGCATCATTCCAGTTCTTTGGAGCTTGCTGTACTGGTAATTGTGCTTATGCTGTCTTTAAAGAAGGCAGTGGGGATCTGACTTGCTGCCCTGCAGTCTGGAGATCCACCATAATCGCATTTGTGGTTGAGAGGTGCTCTTTTCAAGTTTGCTGCCCTCTCGTGCCTTTAGCAAGGCACTCAGATGAAGGCACCTGGGTACTCAGTTCCATTTCTTTTGGCACTGTAGTGTACACAGCCCCTAGGAGTTGATGGGTTTATACAAGGGCTCAGTTTAAAAATTAATTTCCACAGCTTGATTTAAAAGGTCTTTTGTGGCAGAGGTCAAGTACTGATTGAAAGTATGTCTTTTAGGAATAATTTTTTTTAATGCAGTTTCTTAGTCTGCTGAGTTGAGACTTTTTCGTTCCATTTTATATTAGTGCTGACCAAAGAAATCAATAGCCACCCTGCAAATAATCTATCAGAGAGAGAAGAGGTTTTTAAATGTGTTTTTCTTTTGGGAAGTAGGCTAAGGGAGCAGCTGTCATTTTGAGATTAATCTTGGAAGCAAACTTATGGGAGGTTAGACCTGTATTTGTTTCCAGTTCTGTTGACAGAATGCTAGGTAACTTCCAGTGGTTTGGATTTTTAAATGTATGAAGCTTTAAGCTTCAACTGGTGCGTTTTAGGTCTGATAAGCACCATACCAGTATCCCTTGGTTTTCTACAGTTTGTTTCTTCCTGTTTTGCAAGTGCTGACTCTGATGTGCTGCAGTGGGGATTGCTGAGAAGAAATTACAGCTGGGCTACATTGCCTTATTCTGGGCTTCTGGTTTGGAATTGAGGGCATGAGCTACTTTGACTTTTCTTCTCCAGAATCAGTCTGTGGCCTTGAGTAAGTGGGGATGGTGCAGCAGATAACCTGGGGACCTGATCTGACATCATATTTCAAAAAGTGAAGTAGAGATTTAAGAATATAAAATTAAACTTAGTGGAACAAGAGGAGCTTCTATCTAAACTAAATGACAGAGCTCCAAGCTCTTTTGAAACCAGGATTTCTTGTTGGGGACCTGGCAGGCCTGTGCTGAGCAGTGCAGGACTCGTGTGACTTCTGGGATTGATGATGGCGTTTGTGGTCACTCTCAGAACCTTACCTGACAGCATCCTGTTTGCCCTGTGTGGATTTAGGGACCCTGTATGCCAAACACTCCCTGTTCTTCTTGCAGCTATCACGAGAGTGCAGAGCAGAGGTCCAGAGAATCCTCCATCAGCGAGCCATGGATGTGAAGCTGGACCCAGCCCTCCAGGACAAGTGCATGATTGACTTGGGGAAGTGGTGCAGTGAAAAGACAGAGACAGGGCAGGTACTATACACAATATCACTGGTACTTTGTTTGCAAAACTGGAGGGGTGGGAAGGACAGAAAGGGGATAAAGGGACATCTCACTGCCTCTTTATAGTGGAGACCATGTTAAAAATTGGTGCAGTTTGAAACACTCTGCACCAGACTCAGAGACAGGAGGTGCAAAGAAGCTTTGCATGTTCAAATGTTAGCGGAATGAGAAGGGAGAAGGGGACAGTTAGCAAAAAGGGCTTTAATGAAGCAACCCTACCTCCCTCAACTTCCTACTTGTAATATTCTATTACAAGCTTGATATTTCCCACATAAACTTTATCCCATTTCCATTTGGCAAGTACTGTCATGCTTCCTGTGTTTATGCAGAACTGAACTAACATCTGCAGGTACTTAAAAAGTTTCAACAAATACTATCATGTTAAATTGCTGTGCCCATAGGAGGGCTGTAGCAAAGGGACCATTCTGCAGCAGATGCTGTAGACACCGCTCTCTTTTTGAAGTGCCCATCATAGGTTGGGTAACTAACCTCTCCTTAGGTTATGGAAAGGGAAAATTAAATGTGATATTCCAGAAGTGAAAGCACATCATGCAGCTTTTGAGAACAAGTGGTAACATCCTAGACCAACACTTTCAGTTACTGCTATATGTGTGTGTTCTGGGAGTGCTAGTAGAGGAGTGGGATTAAATGAGATTTAGGACTTCACAAAAAGGAGGGCAGTTTCACATGTGTAACAATGTTTTAAGCCCAAAATTTCAACTTGGGTTGTTGGATCACACACTAAAATGTCTGTTTCTGTAGGAGCTGGAATGCCTTCAGGACCATCTTGATGACTTGGTGTCTGATTGCAGAGACATAGTGGGAAACCTCACTGAGCTGGAGTCTGAGGTGAGTGGTTTTCAGCCTGAGGTAAAGGCAATAGTTAAGCATGTCTAGTTAAGCATGTCATTTTAATAACGATGAAAAAGCCTGAGGTTAGAGAAGCTGTAGAAATGCAGTATTCTTGCATCGAAAAACATCCTTTTTACCCCCATACAGTGGAAGTTTTTCATGGAGATTCTTGAGAAAGAGAAGTGAACAACAGGATTTTAGGCTGTTGATGGCATTTCTCTTGCTTTAAAGATCACTTACAGGAGTGAAACTAAGATTTGCACAGAAACCCAGTTACCTTTAATACAAGTCAAGATATGTGATGGGACTTGAGATTTTGCTTGCAAGTAGTTTTGAGTACTGTATTGCAACTTCCCTATCAGTCCCAAAAATTCTGCAAGCCATAACCACCAGGTACATAGTAGAGATTTCAGTGGTGTTGGCAGTTTTATCTATTTTACAAAGCTTCATATTTAACTGTCGAGCCCCAGACTGTTCCCTGTATCTCTTAAAATTTACACTGTGCCCTAGGGAAAGCTTCCTTCCAGTGGTTAGAAACTTTGATTTGCTCAGAACTATGCTAAATCTTCAACTCCTGCCTAGGTGTAAGGTGATTTCTAATGCTCTATCACCCAGTTTGGAGGAGAATGGCTGAATTATCCAAGCCAGGAGTTTCTGTGGAGACCAGGCTCTTCCCATAAGGCTTGTCTTGCATTTGCCATATTGGCAGGAGTGAACACCGGGATTTCCAGAGCTAAAGGGCAGAGCTGTCTGGATTGCATTTTTCAAAACCCTGTGAACTGGATTGAGTTTGAGTTGTTAGCCCAGGTTTCTCCTGGAGTCCTTTTCTCTTGTGCATTCACTGTGAAAATGAAAAACTGCTTATTTTCTGCAGGACATTCAAATTGAAGCCTTGCTGATGAGAGCATGTGAGCCCATTATCCAGACATTCTGTCATGTGAGTATTCTGTAATAGTGTGAATATCTTTGAGGAAAAAGCTCAGTGGGAAAGGTTAGAGAGTTTTAGTATTAGTTCTTGCTACAGTTCAAAAGTAAAATCAGAGGTAATCAGTTCCAAAAGTCTTTAATTAAAAAAAATCACCCTGAAATAAAAATTATTAGTTCCAGCTAGTGTTTCTGCTGTTGTCATAGCCCTAGCAGAAAAGCTAGTTTGAAGATTAAATTTGCTCTGTAATTGGCAAAAAACACTCTTTACAGTGAGTTAAATACTAGACTTTTTTCCTTCTCCTTTACATGCAGGCAGCGTTTTTAGCCACTCTACTCTGTGCAGCTGCTCAGCACTGCTGAAATAACTTCACTGGTGTAGGGCTGAGTAGTTAAAGAGCAGTGAAGGCACCTAATTTTAATATGTCATGTAATCACTGAGTCTCTGCAATGTGTTTTCCTGAGTCTGAAGTGTGTGTGTTTCTGAGATGGTTCTTTTCTGAACTGTATAAACATAGTTGTGTACTGGAGTTGTGTGGTGCATCTCTAGGGTGGTCAGCTCACCATGGAGAGTGGGACTGTGAGTTCCATATTTCCTGGTCACAGTGGGCTAAAAGAACATAAAACCCATGACTCGTAAGAGTAGCTAATTTTTATGCCTTTCATGTCTTATTCAGGAGGTTGCAGATAACCAGATTGATTCTGGAGACCTGATGGAGTGTCTAATACAGAACAAACACCAGAAGGAAATGAATGAAAAATGTACAATCGGTGTTACTCATTTCCAGCTGGTAAGCAACACTTTGCTATCAGTGGAAGGCTGTTCTTTCAGGGTGTTGATAGGAATTAGCTAATTATGAAAATGCTCCTTCTTTGAAATTGATTTTACACTGTATTTAAAGAGCTCTTGTGAATTCAGACAGTTGTATTTGCGTGCCTGGTCATAAATGGTCACTTCAGAGGTGGTTTCTTTTCAACTCCTCCTTAATCCCTGGCGTATGGTAGACAGGGTCCCAACTTCTTCAGCAGTGCAGCATCCCCTTTGCTTCCATGTTAGTAAGTTTGAACAAAAGTATGTGCTAATTGTATGATTGAACAAGTGTTCTTTTGGCCAGCACTTCACTTTTTTTTTTTTTAAACTCCACATGACCAAAGCTGTTTTTCTCCCCGTTTCTCTCTTGCAGGTTCAAATGAAAGATTTTAGGTTCTCATACAAGTTTAAAATGGCTTGCAAGGAAGATGTGCTGAAACTGTGCCCCAACATCAAAAAAAAGTATGTAGTGCCTGACCAAACAGCAATCTGTTTGTATAAGTATGTAATTAAGTGTCAGGGTATTTCATGATAGGACGGAAAATGCTGGACTTCCTTTAAAGGCCAGTTGGTTTGTATGTGTTCAGTTAGTGATTGTGTTCTGCAGATGGCTTAAGGTAGAGGCCTGCCTCTTAAAATTACTTCTGCCTTATTCCTGGATAGAAGCCTGTCCTCTTTATTTTACTTGCTCTGAAATTAGCTAATTATTACAATTAGTTGATTGCACATCCCAGAATGTTTTATATCCTTGCTAGATTCATTGTCTTCTAAGAGGCAGACTATTGTTGTTCTAGTTGCTGATCTGGGAAGGGAAAATAGCCCACTTGTTTTATCTGGTTTATTCACTGCAGTTCTGAGGGGGTTTTTTTTAATGTTGTACTGCCGTAGTGTAAGGCAGAATTACACACAAGGTCAGTCGTGTTTGTGGATAGCAAGACTATTAACATTTTATGAGATAAATGCCCTTCTCATAGTTTAAAAGGGTTGCTTGCAATGCTGTGTAGGTATTCACCTTCATCTATTTCTGAGATGAAGCAAAGCTTTTCTAAAGTGCTGACATGACTTTAGAGCAGAGATCTTGCTGGGCAAAGGGTTTGGTGGGATTTTGAATGTCTTCCTGTCTGCTGATCTAGACTCCACTTTAGGTTTTAATTGTGATACAGTTATTGTACATAGAGCTGTACCCAGAAGTGAGCACACATGCACAAGGACTTCATACTGTGTTTGGATTATTGGAGTCAGTTTCTCTCTTGTGGTAATCCAATACCAGCCTTGGCTGGTCTTAGTGAAGATGTATGAGTAAAAAGCTGTTTTCTTTTCTGCAGGGTGGATGTGGTGATCTGTCTGAGCACAACTGTGCGCAATGATACTTTGCAGGATGCCAAGGAGCACAGGGTCTCTCTGAAGTGCCGCAAACAGCTGCGTGTTGAGGAGCTAGAGATGGTAAACATGCCTGAAACTCTTGTTCTCCCTGCTCTTCTAGTGAGGTCCATCAGTTAAAACTTCCTGGTTTGTCCACCTCCGGGGAAAAAAGGAAGCTCATTTGTAAGATGTATCTAATTTATTTTTTCCGCTTTTCTTACAACACAAGGCTCAGTTGCCCTTCGCAGTGAAAGTACTGATTGTCTTTAACGCCTTAAATATAGTCTCACGAAGGCTAAGGCAAGCTAAATGGTCATTGGAATTTCAGCTAGAAGTGATTATGTTTAGTGTTAGACAGCAACGTGCTACACATTCTGATGTCCTTAACGTCCTCTAGGAAAGAACAAAAGCTTCATTTTACAGACTGAGGAAACAAGCACAGATGAAGCAACTCGACTCCAGCTGCTCCAAGTTGCTCAGTGGATAAATAGGAGTAGTGTTTGTTCTGGTAGGCAAAGCTGCCTCTCGACTTCCTGCTGCAGTGCTTGCAGTAATAAACTCTTAGGGTCTTTGTCCTGTAGATACTGTTTAAGTGTCAAAGCTTCACCTTAAGTAGGTCCATATCAGAAGAGGCAGCACTCTTGCCTTTGTATGGAAGAATTCAGATGCTGGGCATCACCAAAACCAGGAAACTTCATTCACATCCTTGATCACCTACTGTTAATATGTCCTTTAGCTTTCACATGGAAAGATTTTAGTTGTCTTGGACAGTTGTGATGATGCCCTTTTAGGAGAAGCAGTAGAAACAACTTGCTAGCTCTATAATTTGATTTAAAACCTTTCTTCAGTCTAAAAAGCTGACTGATCGCTGCAGGGAATTCCAAAGTTGGTTTCCTACTAACACCATTTTTCACACCCAAGACCCTTACACTCGAAGAAACTGAATGGCTCTTGTGAGAGTTGCTTACTTTTTGTGAGTAGAGGTCTCCAGTTAAGAGACTAAAAAAGTAAAATAGTCTTGAGTCCTACTTTAAGGCTCATATTGTAATTTTTCCTGCAGACTGAGGATATCAGACTTGAACCAGAACTTTATGAGGCTTGTAAAAGTGACATCAAGAATTACTGCCAGAACGTGCCCTATGGCAATGCTCAGGTAATGGAATTTGTTAATAATTTACAATTTAATTTGTACTTTCATTTCAGAAAACTTTTGAAGAACACTTTTGCCCCTGTAAGTGCAGCTCGAGGTTTTCATTTTGATATCACTCAAATATTTTGGTAGTACTTCGGAATGTTAATTTCTTTCTTTTCCACTGGTACACAAGCATTAAAACTGGGGGAATGCAATGCTGTGAGCACTTCATTCTTCAGTTAATGCTAGTTTTAAGCTATTTGCAGCTGGTTACTGCAAATGTTGCTAAAGATTTCTTAGGATGACATTTGTGTTTTTGGAATAAGTCCAAGAGACCCTCTTCATCTCATTAAATCTTTGTGAGAAAAGATGAACTTAAAGCAAGTTCTAGAAATAAGCTTTGGTAATGACTTTAATAAAATCTAGGCATTGGGATTTTAACTGTCCAAATGAGATGAAGGTGGTCATTAGGGGAACACATGGCTGTGTATGACAGAATCATATCAACAGTGTGTCCATTATGCCTGCAATATTGTGTTGTAGATTATTGAATGCCTGAAAGAAATCAAGAAGCAATTGAGTACACGGTGCCACCAGAAGGTGTTTAAGCTGCAGGAGACAGAGATGATGGACCCAGAACTGGACTATACACTCATGAGAGTCTGCAAGCAGATGATCAAGGTAATGGTAGTGTGCTCATTTAAAAGGGTGAGGTTGGGATATAAGAGCTCTATCAGCTTTGAGCTTCCTGTAAAGGCTTGTTACAACACTGCTGTGCTCTTTCAGAAGTATGATTGCTTTTTTGCAAAGTAATCAGTTTCTTAACTCTGAATCAGGCTGAGGTTTCTTCAGGGCTCTTCTCTTTCAACTTCCTGATCAAAGCCTGTGTGCTAATAAATTTGTCTTCCCAACTGCCAGCAGAATTGAGGAGGGAATCTTTGCTGAGGCTTCTAATACAGTTCTCATCCAGTCAGTTTGGATTTGGATTGGCTTTTAGCAAGGGTGAAGAAGTTACGATTACAGAGAAGAGTAAAATCTTCAGCTCACTGCTGACCTGGTGCACACAGACTTTTATCAAACTGATAGAGCAAGCAAAATCATGCAAAACTTAAAATTAGAAATGAAGGCTGGAAGTGGTACCACGTAGAAAGCAGCAGTGAATGTTCATACAAGACACTTTCACAGTAGCCAGAATTGCAAGCCCTGAAACACTGGTACGTGTGGTCCGTATACAGTGCCCTGACTCCGTATTTTAGCTGATGAAGAACATCTTGAAAGTTATTTGCTCTTCAGTGCAGACACATGCTTTTAAAAAGAAACCTGAGCTCATCAAAATAGTGAGGATTTGAAGATGCAACAGCCTTATGTTGCACCCACAGAATTAGTTTCTAACAAAAGGAATTAGTACCTTGGTCTGAATTTTGGGTGAGCTGGTTCACTTTTGACTATCTGATTCAAGGGGAGAATGGGCTAATTACTGTCAGTGAACTCCTCTCTGCTTTCTCCTTATATGTGGTCTTAGTTTGCACTGAGTGGTACTAATGAAGTCTTCACTGTTGCTTTGTCCAAGCAGCGTTTACACAGAACAGCAGTATGTGTATAGACTTAAAAGATTGCTTTTTTACTTTCTAAAATAAATGGGAACAAAAGTAGTTGAATATGAAACCTAATTTGGTGGGTATTTCTTTCCAAGTGTGCTTTTCTTAAGAATAGAAAATAAAGGCAATTTGCTTTTGATAAAGCCAGTCAGGACTGTACAGCTCAGTGCTCAGTCCGTAAGCAGAGACATTAATGCCCATGGTCAATTCAGAGAGCAGCACTGAAATGTTGGGGCTAGGCAGTGTGGCTGTATACCTCTCTGTTGGGCAGGTGATTATTCCCTTCCATGAAGGAAGCTGCTTGTTGGTTTTGGTTTTTGTTTTTTCTAGGGCTTTTAGTGATGAAACTTGTTGGGTTTTGGGGATATTTTTTTTTGTAGCGCTTTTGTCCAGAGGCGGATTCGAAAAACATGTTGCAGTGTTTGAAACAAAATAAGAACAGTGAAGTGATGGATCCTAAATGCAAGCAGATGATTACCAAGCGCCAGATTACACAGAACACAGGTATCTTCTTCTGAAAAAAACCCAGAACTTGCTTGCCCGAGGTGTTCAGCATGGCAGGAAAAGTATCAGTTTTATTCTCCTTTGTGGTTTTATGTGTACACGCTGACCTTAGTCAGTGGGTCAGCATGTGTTGTTGAATCCTCTTATTCCTGAAGCTATTATCTCACAATTTGAAATTCTATTATGAAAAAATACTATTTTTCCCCAAAGTTATGTTCCTTTATGGTATAATGCCATCCAGGAAATTTTTATCCCATCTCTTTTTGGAGTGTTACACTCTGTAATCTGAAGAGATGTGTGCTCTAACGAAGTTCTGTCATCTCTCCTGGTTAGATTACCGCTTAAACCCCGTGCTCAGGAAGGCGTGCAAAGCAGACATACCAAAATTCTGCCAAAATATCCTGAATAGGGCCAAGGATGATACAGAGTTGGAAGGACAAGTCATCTCATGCCTGAAGTTGAAATATGCAGACCAGGTGAGTAGAGCTGGTGCCTGCAAATGAGAAAATGTGCAGGATCGTGCTGATTAACAGTCATTGAAAAACAAATCAAACTTGGTCTTGTGGTGTGTGCAATGTATGTAACAGGCTATACATAAAGGAGGTTTTTATGTTCCTATACAAGTATTACAGAATACTGGTTAATGTACAAGGTGGTTGATTACCGAAGGTCATTGAGTGAGTTAATGACTTTCTCCTGCAAATAGCGTCTCTCTCCAGACTGCGAGGACCAAATTCGAGTGATAATCCAAGAATCAGCCCTTGATTATCGGCTGGATCCCCAGCTTCAGATGCACTGTTCCGACGAGGTAGGAGAGTAACTCTATAGCTACTTTTGCAGGATGAAAGCTCCCTTTGTGTAGCGGATTTTTGTTTCTCAAAACACGAACTTTCCTAATAACTAAAACAAAAAAATCCCTTTGAGCTGCTTCTAGCTAGTCAGATTCTCTGCTTGTGACTTTTGCCCAGTGTGTAGGAATTGAATTTTCCTTTGCAGTGCTAATATGAAGTTAATTTTTTCATCTGGGATCTCATCAGTACTTATGACTATGGAAAAACGCTTTTTTCCTGTTGTCAAAAAAAAAGTCAGTTCTCTGGTCTTGCCAGCCTTAACTGGAATACAGTCAGGCTTTTTGAGTTTTCACTTTTGGTAACAGAGTTGGTCATGCTTCCAGTGTTACTTACTTCATGCTTTCGCATTCTTTCCATGCTGTTTCCTTCCCTGCCCTCCTCCTCACTACAGCGATATTGACTTCTTGCTGCTGGGTTTCAAAGGGTTATGCATATTGCATGAGCCAGGCTGCATTTGGCTTTGGGGATTTTAGGGGGGAAGCAATCTCATCATGTATTCTTTAGCTGTGCCCTGTGATGAGCTAACATATTGAGATATAAATGTGCTAAAAGGCAGAATGTTAAAACACCTCTTTCAAAATAGATTTCCAGCTTGTGTGCAGAAGAAGCAGCAGCTCAGGAGCAGACTGGGCAGGTGGAAGAATGTCTGAAAGTGAATCTGCTGAAAATAAAAACTGAGATGTGCAAGAAGGTAAAGAAAATAAATTGGATGTGCTCTAAAAAGCTCCTATCCCTGCAGAAGTCTTTGATTTTTCCAGATCACAGCCTAGGTCATGTTCTAGCTAGTATGCGGCCAGAGCGCTGAAATTTCCCTATACGTCTTGGTTCTGGCCTGCAGGGATTCAATTCACTTTCAATTTGCCAGTGAAAATTGTGCTGGGAGTTTCTCCTTTGCAATTCCAGACTTGAATCCTTTCTTGATTATGGTTTCTTAAGGTTCTGTTACTAATCTGTTTCTTCATGTTATCTCCATTGTAGGCTTTCCTAGTCCCAGGCTGTGTGATCGAGGACTGTATGAATTGTGCCGTGGCTAGATTTCAGTTCTAACTGAAGTAGTCCTGGCATATTGATGTCATCTTTTAGATTAATATGAGTATTTTCAGGAACACTACAAACCAATTAATTAAGCCTAAACCAGCATTCATAGCCTTATCCAGGGACAGTGGTGGTTTTTCTCACAATCCTGGATTTAAAAAGATGATACACCTTTCAGAGTCATTGATCAGCATGAGTTTTATTCTGTCCCCTTTTTCTGAGATGTACTTGAAATTTTCTCCTCCACAGGAAGTGCTCAACATGCTGAAGGAAAGCAAAGCAGATATATTTGTTGACCCGGTACTCCACACAGCCTGTGCCCTAGACATCAAACACCACTGTGCTGCCATTCCGCCAGGGAGAGGACGCCGTAAGTGCTCGTGCTGTACTTGTGTAACCTCTCAGTACTGAGATATTTAACCTGCATTTTCTTACCAGCATAATCTTACATACAAGATATTTCCACCAGTCATTTGTGGGCAGCAGGATGGAACAGCAGCAGAAGTGTTAGATGAATGGATGTCAAGAAGTCTTTCCTTGTGTCGAAGGCAGGACCTAGTCCTCAATCCTGATATAATATCCTTGTAGCCTTATCTGCAGATTTAATGAGTGTATTTTATGTGCCATCATTCTTATGATTGCTGACAATAGTGTGTGATAGCAGATCCATAGACCTTCTGTAAAATCCCTCCTCAGTTAAATTCCATTGAAAATGAGCTTTTAATACACATGAACTCATTTTTCAGTGAGGTTTATCTCCCACCTTGTATCAGCTTCACACAAAATCCAGCTCCCACATTTACATGAGACAATGTTCTATCAGACCGTATCAAAAGCTGTCCTAGAACTAAATTCCTTTTCTTACAGCAACAAGTTAGTTTGGATTCACAAGATTCATTCTAAACTAATTTCCTTGGTTCTTCTTTCTTTGTCAGTCTTTGGCCATGTTTGGCTTCTTCATTTCAGTATTTAAATTTAAATTGAAGTATTTTGGAGGGTTTTTTTCTTCTCTGCTTAAACATATGAGTCTTTTCTTTTCCAGCATTGCAGAGGGTAAGTAATCATGACAGCACTGTCTAAGTTCTCATAGCAGCTAAAGGCTATGAGACTTCATCAGCTGTTCTAAGTCGTCCAAGACTGAGTTCAGCAAGTTCAGACCACTTGAAACATAATATATTTAAGTGTTTCCTAGCCCTTTCTTTTCCTGTTTGCGGTCAAGCTCTTGCACTTTGTTACTGTTAATAGGTTAGCTACTTGGATAGGATGTGGGGCTGTTCAAGAAAAACTAGTGGGAGAAAAAAGTTCTGAATTTTCCCATCTTATGAAGTTTATCTGGCATTAAAAGTAACAGACAAGTATTTTCCTGATCGTTATGTTTCATGCTGGTTATTGAATGCATTTCTGAAATTCTGGATATCCTTTATTTGTTCCCGCTTTGTCATAATTCTTTTGATGTGTGTTCTGATGTGGTTGCACTGCAGGTCTGCAGGAATTTGCAGCTTAGAGGGCTCTGCCTGTGAGTGCTTGAATTGACAACTGTGCATTAAAAGTCTGGAGCTGGTTTAACTAAGTCTGTGGCCTGTTGGCTACAAGCTAAATAACTCTTCACTGCAAAGCAGAATATATCTAATTAGGGATTAGTCAAGTATGGTAGCATGGAAATAAAATACAAAATTTTATGTTGATGTCTCATATGAGCATTTAACGAGCTTATGAGTTAGTTGGCCAAACCCCTCTGTAGGCACCAGAACGCTGTGATCCCATTTCCTTTTCACAGGACTGTGTGAAAACTCAGGAAGTTAAGCCTTTCAAAATATATTGTTGATCAAAAACTCCTAACAAGCCTAAGGAGATAAGATTGTGCTTTTCTGAACTGAATTTGATCTTAGCTCTCTCTAAAGGCTGGTGGCATGGAGTTCAGAGTATACAGCTCGTTGAAGGTACAGATTTAAAAGACTTCATAAAATCTCATGTAAACCACGTGAATTATATATTGGATACGTACTGTAGTTTCTTTTTGGAAGTCAAAATTCTTTGCATCTCCAAATGCAATACTGATCATGAATCTTGGTGAAATTGCTAGCCTCAGGCATAGTCTGCCAGGTCTGTTTAGAAAGCCTTGTAACCATCAGCCTACATGAGAATGGAAGAGCCCCTCTCTGCACCATGTTATCGACACCACTGTTGCTATTTTGTAACACCATCTTCTGCACATTACAGAAATGTCATGCTTAATGGAAGCTCTAGAAGATAAGCGTGTGAGGTTGCAGCCTGAATGCAAGAAACGCCTTAATGATCGTATAGAAATGTGGAGCTATGCTGCAAAGGTGAATATGTAAACAATTTCCATTTTTTATGCCTTAGATCTCTCTGTTGCAAGGTATTTATGAAAAACTTCAACTGTAATGAAATTCTTGTCTCTGAATGAAGTTTAGTATTTTGAGTTTGGTCCAGAAAAACTGAAATCAGGTCTTCTTGGAACTTATATCTTACTCTCACTGTGTCTGGGATGCATCCCTAACAATGCAGAATTAAACTATCTTTTGTGCACACAGGGCTTAGTCTTCTGTAGAGAAGTTGTGGGGCAATGAAATAGGGGCAGGAAAACTTCCTGTTAAAAGGTGCCTCCTGAACAGCAATTCCTTCAGGTGAATTATTGCAGGCCTGCTTTTTTCTGGTTCAGGCCAACTCTGATGATGACAGGAGGCAATAGCAGTACCTGAGACTAAAGCTGGTAAATTTCACAGCTGAGGGTTGCATAGAAAGCACAGCTTGGCTCATTTATTCCCTTTTCACCTCCAGGTTGCCCCAGCAGAAGGATTTTCTGACCTTGCCATGCAAGTTATGACCTCTCCGTCCAAGAATTACATCCTGTCTGTGATCACAGTTGGCATCTGTGTACTCTTCCTCATCGGCCTGATGTGTGGACGCATCACCAAGCGGGTGACAAGAGAGCTCAAGGACAGGTAGAGCCTGGATTGCCTGCTGAAGAAATGCCTGCCCAGTGCCCAGTTTTGTACAGCCCTCCACTGTATAGTCTACCCACCCCCTCTTGTGAGAGGAGAATAAAAAAAAAAAAAACAAAAAAAATTAGAACAGCAGCAGGTGTTGGCTCAGTTTTCCCATCCTGGATCTCATCCGTGGCATCTTCATCCTATGAAAGTTTGTGTGCAACATTGACAGCCCAGCCAGCAGCTTTTTGTTATCCCTTTGTTAGCAGACTCTCGTTTACCTGCCTGTAGACAAGTCTCTGTTGTACTGTTGGAACTGCCTTCACTCTCCAAATCAGACTGATATGACCTGCAGCTCAAGCAGTTTTTAAGTAAATTTTTAAAGACAGACATATGCTGCATACAGACTATATGATTTAGGTAATGGTTCATACTGAAATCTAGTCATCCTCTGTAGCTGGGTGAAGTTGAGGCAGGAAATTAAAGGGTAAATTGCATCTTACACCACAGTTGGCCTTGTTTTGGACATCTTGCTCGTCTGTGTAAAGCATCTTCAGAGCATAGTCTTGGACAACCTAAGGACACCAAGCACTGGTGTCATCTCCTAGTGAATATCCTGCTTTTGTGACTGTGGATTTTTTTGGCTGAAAAGATGTCCTTCCTTTCTTCCTCTTGCTGCTTGCAAGATAGAATAAAATACTGACCAGGATTGAATACTCATATGAGCTGTACAACTTGTATTTCAGTAGATTAAAGACACGATGTAGACACGAGGTGTGTAGAGCCTGTCAGTAGTGAACAGTGTCAGTGGGCAGGAAGTGCTCTGAGCAGTTACTTGGTCAACTTTTTTATTAGCCATGATGCAGTAAAATTCTAACACTCCTTTTATTTTACCTTGCTGCTGCTAAGCCGTTGCCCTCCCCAATTAACTGTGTGTAGATGGTATTGATGCCCTGGCAGTGCAGTGCTCTGTCAGTGATGCAGAAAGCACCAGAACACTCAACATGCACTCTCTCCATATAACGGTTACTTGTGGGTTAGCGTTTGTAACCACGCTCTGGGTCTTAATGGTTTGAATGGTAGCACTGAAGAGTGCTTTTCATTTCCACAACTGCAGTTGATGGTGATAACACCTGGCAGTTTCCTGGGATGTAGAACACAGGTGCCGGTCCAGAATGCCAAGCAGAAGTGGATGGAAGAATGATAGTGTGGTATGAAAAGCAGAAACATCTGGATCTTTAAGGGAAGTAGCTTTTGCATAGTTACCATCAACATGGCATTTATGCTATGTATAGTTATACTTCCAGAACTGGATACTTGCACCCAAGAGCCCAAAGAAGGTGTTTTGGAAAAGCTGCACCAGTAGTTGTGGCCTCTTCTTACTATCACCTGTGTTCCTCAACTACAAGGAGGTGTGGAGCTCATAAGACACGTGCTTTAACTGAAACATGGAGTGTGTTGATGAAATCCAGGAGAGGCTGCATGAGAGTCGATGTGTACAGGAGGATATGTTTTATTCACATTTGAGATGTGCTCTCCTATGTGTGCTGTGGTAAAAACCATGTGCCTGAAACTGTGCAACTTAGGCTGATGCTTGAACTGTAACTTTATTTTCCCACTTAGCACACTACTAGGTAAGACCTGGTGTTTCCATTTCTCCCCATTGTTTTCTAGAAGAACAGTGGAGGTGGTTTTGAGACACTCCAGAGTGTGGACCAGCTGATTCTGGTGATGCTGTGTCTACAGAATGACATATACAAAATACTGTGAGCTTTTGCTATGACATTTTTGCTGAAGCTTTTTGCAAACACACCTTCATCCCGCTCTGAGGATGGTGGCAAACTAATATGGGTTTAGACTTGCTATGCTAGTGAGTCTCACAAACACTCCTGGTTTTGTAGCAAAGTACTGTGAACACAAGCAAGCAGCAGCGAAAGCCTGAGTGATGAAGTTTCAGTGGAGAGTTAGTGTATGGTAGGATTGCAGTTAAGTGGTGAGGTAGAACTGAATTTAAGCCTGAATTCCTTTTCTTGCCCCACTTACCTGGTGTTAAGGGAGCTTGACTTGGCCGTCTGTCAGCATGAAGTGGAGCAGAAGAGAAACAGTTAATCAGGTGTCTTGAGGTAGCACAGGTGTGTAACTCCACAAATATTAGTTTGGCAATTAGAAGTGTGTGTTGTATCACTTGACTGAGTGTTGAAATGACTGCTGTCGAAATGGATGTGCTCACAGAGCTGCCAGCAAGGGAAGTGGGATCTTGGTGCAGCCTTGCTTGCTGGCATGAGTCCTGCTTCTCCAAAATGTCTGTCAGGCATAATTAAATTGCCATTGGAGGGCTTTTTTTAAACTGTTGTGACTTTTTGAGAAGGCATTTTGTAACCTGATTAGCTTGGAAAGCCTAATTAGATGGTTTATTGTCTAGAAATAGCATCTTCCACTAAATTCCAAAAGACATTGCGGTGAAAATTGTAGGTTTGTAGCCATAGTTCTGAATGTAAACCCTGTTCAGCTCTGAAGGTGACTTTCTTTACTTTCAGATTTAAGGCTTTCTGGGTTTTTTTTCCTTTTTAATTTGGAGAAGGTTATGGTAAGGGTGCCCGGAGCCTGGCATTAGGAGTCCGTGCTCTATGGTGGTGTTAGTCTGTGGTTGGTGGTGTTCTGCCTATGTCAGGCTCACCTGGGAGTTCAGTTTCAGTGTGAGTGTGCTGGGATGGTGTTACAGGTGTGTGGCTCGAGGCCCTTGGAAAAAAATGTAGGATACTAAATAAACCTTTTGTCACAGTAGACACCAGACCCACCTTTTAAAGGATGGATGCTGGCAAGGGGTCCAAGCCATTTTATCATTGAGCATGTTATCTTTTCACGTTTTAAAAGGAGGTCTCCTACCACTGGTGATGACCAAATCTACTTTTTTCTCAACTAAAAACCAGTCAGTCTTGACGCATTCTCCTCCTTTTCATGCATACCTAAAAATCTAGAGGTTTCAGAAGCACAGAAACCCACAGGAGTACTGTTCCAAAAATAACTGGTTTTGCTGTTGCCAGCACATCATCTTGCCTGCAGGTAACCATTTTCCACTGCAGAGAAAGAAAGAATGAATCAGAGTCACAGAACAGTTTTGAGTTGGAAGGGACCTTAAAGCTCATCTCATTCCAACCCCTGCCTTGGGCAGGGACACCTTCCACACTAGACCAGGGTACTCAGAGTCCCATCCAGTCTGGTCTTGAACACTTCAGGGATGGGGAGTCCACAACCTCTCTGAGCCACCTGTGCCAGTGTCTCACCACCCTTGTATGAAGGTGTGAGAAATGGTTTTAAGAAACACTGCTGTTGCCTTGAATTCAAGAAAGCCTTTTTAACTTCTCTGTTGTAATAGAGAGTGTTAGCAATAGCTGCAGTCAGCCAAGAGAAGCTGTGGAAGCCTGTGGTGTATGGAAGTGTGGAAGAACCTGTGGTAGTGTTTCTTCTTCATAACCCTTACCTCTCACTGGAGAAGTCTGCCTTCCACTGAATGCAGTTTAGGAGATGGTTGTTGGTTGGGTTTTTTTTTTCTCCTGATCATCACAAAACCTTCTCTTGGAGAGCCAGATGCTCTCAGAGCGAGACTTGATGCTGGTGCTTAGGGCATGGATGGAAGAGCTGAATGTTTGGGATCTGGCAAGGTGTGCAGCTCTCCATTTGCTTCCTGCTGCTGTGAGGGTTAACAAGTTAGGCTTCCTAAATGACGGCATGTGCACGTGTCAGGAACTGTGCATGATGTGCACCTCTATACTTCACTCCTGCTAGCCTGTTACAGTTCATTCTCTTTCACAGTAATAAGCTTATTTATTGTTTACCTAGTGAGTCTAGCCAAGTCCTTTTGTGAGTTTCAGTGTGGGATTCTCCTGCCTCACTTTTGTCATTAGGCTGCTGGAGTAATTCAGATATGAGTGGGAACAAAATTCCTGGCACTTGAAGTACCGCCCAGCGCACCGAGTTAAGTATCGGTGTGTTTGTGTCATTGCAAAGGGCTGGAAAGACCCTAGTGAAGGTTGAATAATTCTGTAGCAAAATTTAGCATTTCCTCCAGAATCTGACCCTGTGATTGATCAGTGTTGCTCTGAAAGAATCCACAGTAAGTGCATTGTATGGAAAATAATGATGGTGACCGTCTCAAGTACGGAAACTAACTGCAGGTAGGTACGGAGATAAGAAATGTAACAAGCCAGAAGGATCCCTGGAATCCCATAATGTTGTAGAGAAATTGTGATGAAGTTGGATGGCGATTTCTGTTTAAACACAACGTTATTACTTAGTGAAAGAAGATTGTAGGTTTTTTTACTTTATCAGTTTTGTTTGGAAAAAAAGTTTTGAGGTGTGTATGAGTGCACAAGTGTGGTATGAAACCAGATGATTTCATCTAGCACTTCTGTCCCTATTTAAAGTACAGCTCTGTGGACTCAAAACAGCTGTAGTGTGGGTTTGTGTAAGAGCACGTTCCTAATTCTGGGGTTCAGATCCTCCAGGCAGCTCCCAGGTACTGATCTTTGCGCAGTCTCCCTGTTTGGGAGCCAGACCTGCCATTTTGCTTCCACCAGTGAGTCATGGTTAGAGGGGACCCAAATCACACACATGTGCCAGAGAGAATTCCGCTGGCATCGCTCTTTGTCCTGTGCTGGTGGAATTCTGCATCTGCTCTCGAGTTCCTGAATGCTGCCTGGGATAGGAAGGAATAACAACATTGCTCTTCACTAGCCAGAGGCGAGATTTTCTCCTTCCACAACACCCAAATTTGATTCCATAGCTGACCAAGCACAAAGATCCCTTCCAGGGTGAATCGCTGCACCCTGAGATCCACCCCCTGCTGCCCCTCTATTGACTGAATTAGAAGTGCTCGTGTAGCTCTTGCCTTGGGAAATACTGAACTAGGAGAAAAGGGAAAGGTGTGACTGCTGCGCGTAGAAGCAGAGGATCGGAAGCTGTGAGTAAGGCGTGTGTTGGACTGGGCACGAGCCGGGCGTTGGGGGAAAGGGGCTCCCCAGCCCCCCTCAGTGTACAAAGCAGACCCAGCAGATTCCTATGGTACAGCAGATACAGTTTGAACGTAGTCTCCTTTTTTTATTATAATTATTTTTCAATGTGACATTAACGAGACTTCTTTTTTGTAAATTGTTTCCCCTTTCTGTGTATAAATCCTGGCCACTCCTTGTTTCAGTTGTTTTTTTGGTTTCTTTTTTCTGGTTTTTTTTTTGGTTTTTTTTTTTTTTTTTTACATGTCCATGCTGTGTAATTTTGAGATGTTACTGAAATTCTGAACATAATAATGTGCATTTTTTTTTTCTGTACAGATGAAATGGGAGAATTTAATAAAAAGAGTCTGCAGGTTTGTACTTGTGGTGGTTTATTTCTGAGGGGACGCGGGGGGGAGGGGCGGTGGGTGAAGGGCGGGGGCTGTTTCGGCCGCGCCGCCGCGGCTGGGCGGGGCGGATGGCGCACGCGCAGTGGCGGCTGTCGCGCGGCGGCCGCGGCCGTAAAGCGCGGAAGGTCAGCCCGGCCTCCCCCGTCCCAGGTGAGCCGACCCCGGCCCCGCCGACCCCGGCCCCGCTCCGCGACCCCGGCGCGCCCTCCGCCGGCACCGCTCCGGGCCCTCCTTCTCCTCCCGGCCGCCCCACAGCGCGGGGTCGGGGGCGAGCAGGCCGAGGCGGCGGCCCCCCGCCCCGGGGCTCCCTGACACCCCCGGTCCCTCAGGCTCCGGCACGGACCGGAGGCTGCGGGTGAGAGATCCCCCGGTGCTGCTGCTGCTGGAGCTGCTGCAGCCAGGCCCTGGGGTAAAGCTTGTGGTAAAGCTATCCCCGGAGGGGCCTCTCCAGTGCCCTGTGCCAGTTACTCTGATCACAGACTTCGTTTCCTCCTTCAGGTAAAGGCCTGGCAGCGTTAATAATCAAGCTTATTTTTGTGCCCTATTAATTTCTGCCTTTAGGAAGCATTGCAGAGCATGATCTGTGCCTGATGGGTGTTTCAGCTCTCCTTTTCACTGTTGTGAGGGCTTTTCCAACTCTCATCTGGTTCTTTGCTCATTGTCAAGTTGCACTGTGTCAAAACCAAAGGTGTAATGCTCTGTTCCTATTTAATGATCTAAGTTTAAATTCTAAGGGCAAGGTGGTTGTTTCAGGACTAACTACCCTCCTGTTTGTTTGCTCATCAGCTTTCCCATGTCCACTTATACCCGACATACCATGCGATGTTTCCTGCTGCCAGCCTTGTGTGTAATGAGACTCACATTACCACTCATCTTCTTTTCCTTCCTAGAAGGAGTGGTACTGAGGTAACACCTGAACACATCTAGGTGGTGCTTTAGGAAGAGTCATAAAGAGCTGCCGGGATGTTTCTCCGATTGTTGTCCGATATCCAGTGGCGGGCAGCTCACCCGAAATGGAGGAGAATGACCAGCTCCCAGCGAAGTACCTCGACTACAGCAGAACCTCATCCGGTTTCCCTGCCGGCACAGGCACAGGTTGTCATCTGTGGTGGTGGAATCATGGGCACCTCTGTGGCATATCACCTTTCCAAGATGGGTTGGAAGGATATAGTCTTACTTGAGCAGGGCAGGTAAGGATTTCTGGTTAAAAACCCAACAAAACAGGACTTCTATGCTGAACAACATCTGCTGTAACATGTTATTTCTGTCTCTTCACCTGAACTAAAGTGAAGACCTGGAAATAGCCTTTTTCCCTGGGGGAAATAAGGTTATACTGAACATTAGTAACAGCACTTACTGCCCCTTCCCAAGCACAGGGCTGCTCTGCAAGGTGAAGAGTATCCCTTGTGTGACTGTGGTGGCATAGCCATGGCTCAGGGCCAGACTCCCACACAGCCATGCCATTTCCCTCTGCAAGACAGAGAGAAAGTAAGCTTGAGAAAACTTGTGGATCAGGATAAAGATATGGAGATTGTACTGCCATGGGCAAAACACACTTATCCTATGGCAAATTAATTTAAAATAATTACTCTATTTCATGCCAGTTAAAATAGATTCAGGTAGTGAGAAACAAAAACCAAACATTAAAACACCACCTTTTTTTCCCCTCAACTTCACTTCTGCAGTTCAGGGTCTTCTACCTCCCCACAAAGCCCTGAGAAACACTGGGGTGACACAGTGGGGTGTGGTCAGTACTGGGCTCCAGTGTGGGTCCTCCATGGGCTGCAGTTCCCATCAGAACTCTACTCTGGTGTGGGTTTTCCATGCACCACAGTTCTTTCGGGAGATATCTAGCTGCTCTGCTGTAATCACAGGTGATCATGTAAAACAATGCAGCTGGCAAAGGTGATGAACCGTTTAAAGAGAACTAAAAACCCACGTTATTCCTCCAGCCCCTGCTGACCTCTCAAAGCAGGATGCCATGTGTGTCTAAAGCATTGCATAGCCAGCAAAGCTCCAGAGACTGCAAGAGGTTGTAAGCAGGCATCACTAAAACATTGCCCTGTAAGCTGGTTAAATTCTCAGATTATTCAGCTTGTTGGAGGATTTAGTGCCTGTCTGTAAAACAGCCAAGGCTGTTATGGTTTGGTTGAGCAGATATGCCCTCATATAGTTGAATCAGCTCTCTGTAGCAGAGCACATAGTTCCTGTTGAAAACTGTGCATCCCAACATTTCCCCTGTTGTTTTAGACATCCCTTTCTGAGGGGCATTCATGTTATTTTCATTAAGAAGTATGGGGGATCCTGGGCATGAGACACCGCTGAGACTTTAGGGTTTGAGGAGGTGTTTATTGCAGCAGCTTCTAATGTCCTAAATAAGTGCTGGACTGCATATTTGTGATCTACTTTAGAGCTTCCCACCTGATACTGCTTTCAGGAATAATTCATTGTGGTTCCTGGAGTTTGTGTGGCTGGGAAGCAGCAGGTTCTTTCTAGCTGCAGAGAGAAGAAATGGGGTATTCGCATCTGAGACCTTGTGAGTGGGGTCCTTCTGAGCAAAGTGGAGTGCTGGGCTGCATTTGCAAGGGAGTGTCATTTTTGCTAGCGTGGAGCAGGCCATGAACAGCCTATTAAAGATCTGCAGTGAGTTAAGATGCTGTGCAGGGTCAGTCTGTGCATGCTCAAGGAGAAAGAGGAACATTGCAGTAGCAAAAGTGTCTTACAAGGAGCACAGCATGAGAAAACTGTTCTTCAGCTCTTTGGGTTGTCGTTGAGTAGGGGTGTAGCAACTGTTCCTTACCCAGCTGAATCTTAGGTTGAATTATTGAGAGAATGTAGACGTGCTAGGCTGAAAGCAGTAGTGCCAAATGGAAGAATGCATGATGACTTTAGCAGCAGCAAAGGTGACTTGGAATTATTGTGGAAGCAGGCTGCAAGGGAGATGCTTAAATCTAATTGCCTTGTCTTCCCCTGTCCATGCTGCATGGAGTTGTGTACGTTTCTGTCTCTACAGAAGCCCTTCACCAAACAGCTCAATGGTTTAGGGACAGTTTTAGAAGGAACAAGAAACATGTGCCTGTCTATGGCAGTTGTTAGAGAGTGAGAGGGACTTGCTCATACTGTAATCTTCAAATATGCAAGACTCAAAGCCAGGTTAATTTGGATTTGAGGGAAATCCTGCTTCGGAGAAGGGAAAAGTCAGGCAGCTCAACTTAAGTATATTTTTTTTACAAAAAATGCTTTCTTTGAAAAATGTCAGTATTTAGGACTCATTAAAGAGAAATTGTCTTGGACTGCAATCTGTTTTCAAAAGTGAGCAAAAGCAAAATCATCCTAGAGGTTGTGTCATCCCTGCATCGTCCAACTTAGTGTTGCTCTATGTGTTGTGGTGAGAAGTTGCTGTGTGGTTTGTGCTGCCAGTGGAGCTGCTGGAGCAGCCTGGTGTGGAGTGGGTACCTGGCAGCTGTATGAGGCCCCTCTCTGCACCTTTTCCTGCAGGTTGGCTGCTGGTACCACTCGCTTCTGTGCTGGCATTGTGAGCACAGCCAGGCCCACGTCCATAGATCTGAAGATGGCACACTATTCAAACAAGCTCTACCAGCAGCTGGAACAGGAGACAGGAGTGCAAACAGGTACTGAAAGTGTCATTCACTGAGTAATCTTTGGGAAACTGAAGTACTGACACTGAAATGAGTGTGCTTTTACAGTGTCTTAAGGCCTGAAAGTCTTGTTCAAAAACAATACATATGGACTTAGTCAGATGCAAAGAGATGTCACTAATGTAATCAGAATGGGGAGAAGAGTATCAGATGGGCAAACTGAAGGCAGACTACCTGCAAATTGTGACAGTTTTCATGTTACCTGTAACTTGGGCAGACATGGGGGAATTTTCACAAGGACATGGAAAATATTATTGCAGTGACTGGAGCGAGTTGGCCCATTCTGTGTACTGATTCATTTCTGAAAATGAGAAGGCGGTTAACAGGAACACTGAAGCATAAGCAAAGCCATGTCTCTTACTGTAGTCTAGGCCTGGAAATAACACAAAAAGATTATGTTGAAATTCTCCTTCTCCCTCCAGAATGTTTGAGCATGTAACTGATAGGAAGAACTTGGTCACTGAAAGTTTTCTTCTGACAAAAACTTGTGATCTCTGTCAGACTCAATAGAGGTTAATAACTGTGCCTGCCATTAAGATGAGTACTAATTTAGTGCAAGTGTTGGAGTCACATAATATTTGGTTTTAGCTGTTGAAGTTTTATTCTTCTGAGTAGTTATTAGATCACTTTTTGGCCAGTAACTTCTCTCTCTTAACACCATGTGTGAAATTCAGGGTTTTTTTTAATAAACAGGAGTATATGAAGTAGAAAGAGAACACAATTAAAAATTAAATTGCCTTTTTAAAAAGTTCTCTCATGC
This sequence comes from Corvus kubaryi, assembly GCF_017639235.1. Taxonomy (NCBI): domain Eukaryota; kingdom Metazoa; phylum Chordata; class Aves; order Passeriformes; family Corvidae; genus Corvus; species Corvus kubaryi. The sequence goes on along the minus strand of NW_024581093.1, from coordinate 6,652,877 downwards.
ACTTTTTAATTACTAGCTTGCAAGTGTTTAAAATTATTTGAGGATGTGGGATTTCCAGGCTCCTGAGTAGTGGAAGCAAAAAGTCTGCAATTATATTAAAGCAATGAGTCTGAGATGTAAAGGAATTCATGCTCCTGTCCAAATCTGACTTGACTTTGGTCATTGTCATAGGGTACATGAAGACAGGCTCTATTTCACTGGCTCAGACTCAGGACCGACTGATCTCTCTGAAGCGCATTGCTTCATCACTGAAGTACGTATGAGCAGGAAATACAACTCAGCTTCAGTGTGCACCAGCTCTCCTGCAAGACAAATGACATCGTGTTTCTTATGTTCTGTGGCAGTGTAATGGGAATACCATGTGAAATTATCAGCCCAAAGAAAGTGGTACAGCTCCACCCACTGATCAACATCCATGACCTTGTGGGGGCCATGTATGTGCCAGAAGATGCAGTTGTGTCATCTGCCAATGTGAGTCTGGCTCTGGCAACCGCTGCCTCACAGAATGGTAGGAGCTTTTTTTATCTATAGTGTGCTCCCCTGCATGATAGCTCCCTTCTTTCCATAAAAGAAAATTATGTTCTGCATCTCTTTTGATATTCTAACCGAGCATTGAAGACCAAAATTGTGTTGTTTCTATAAAGCTCAGATTCTTTAAACCTGTTCATTTCTGAAAAAACAGGCCAAATTTTTTTTACATGCTGAATCTTTATAGGTTTCCTGGGATAGATCAAGCACCTGTTTGTTGTCCTTAGTGGTTACATATTTCTCTGAATAAGCACACACTCTTTCCTTCCTAGAACTGACTCATAATTACACATCAAAATAGTTAATTACCTACGAATGAAAGGGGTGACTAAGCCTTGTGGAGTATTTCATTGAGCACATATGCTTTGGAAATGTACTACAAAATGCTGTTTGCCCAGCACTTTGGCAAATTTGGAGTGGTCTAAAAGTGGGAGAAAGGTTAAATATGATAACAGGGAATAAAGGTCATTAAGGATGAAAGTCTGTCAGATTGGAAGAAGCTGCTTAGGAAGATACCTCACTTAGTTTCTTTTAGCCCAGCTTGTTTTTGCATACTGCTTATTGATTTTTTCCATGAAATGACAAATTTCCCATAAGAGAACCAGTCATGCCATCTGAAACTGCAGACTTTGTTGCATAAAGGAATTGTAATGGAAAGAAATCCATAGCTGAGACTCTTTTCTTTCATGATACTGGGGGTCTGTTTATCACCCAGATTATCACATAGAAAAAAGTCTGTAGCTCTTCACAGTCTCAGCTTGTACAAATTGTACATGTGGTGTTTTACAAATAACAAGGTTTTGCTTAAGAATTACTGGGTCAAGAATAGATATTTGTCTCCAAGAGAAAATAAGCATTTTGGTTGAGAGTAAGGGTTTAAAGCTAACAGTCTAACACCTTAGAAAGAAGGCTCATGGCATACTGACTTTCTGATGTCCAGGTGTCCAGATTCATGAACGGACGAGTGTCAGTCATGTCACAGTCCAGAAGGGTCGAGTGACCGGAGTCGAGACTGACAGAGGGCGGATTCAATGCGAGTACTTTGTCAACTGTGCTGGCCAGGTTGAATTATTTAAAATTTTCCTCTTGTTTCTGTTGCTTAAGAATATGTGCACTTCCCTTTGGTACTTTTTTTGTTTTCCTTTGGGGTTTTTTAATGGTTTGTGCTTTGGCTTGGTTTACTGGAGTAGATCAAGTCATGTTACTCAGCAGCTTAGCCCAGCATGGGTGTGAAGGAGGAAAAGCAGTGCTTGCCATTTGCTGAGCACCAAAGGCTGGGTGTTAACCTGCTGAACAGCCCCTGCAGCTTATTGTACAGCTCTGCCCATGGTCTCTCTGCTGGGAGCTTCACCCTTCTGACAGAAAGAATTTTGCATTGGCTGTTAGGGAGACAGTTAAGTCTCACCCTACCCTCTTATCTCCCTCCCCAAAAATTTGTTTGCTTTTACTCCTTAGTGTCATGTCTTCTCTGCTGGAAAATACACCTGACAATTGCAGTTTCTCAGCTAGCAGCAGCTGTCTCCCTTGTTAGTAAAGGGTCTTAGTACAGGCACCTAAATGCTGACTATTCTGCTTCTAGATGCTGAACTTGGTACTGACTTAGGTCTACAGATCTTAATTTGCTTTCGTATTGTAAACTGGTACTTCTTAGTTTTGAGTTGGAGCCCCTTTTCTAGTTCTTGTGTTGGGAACAGAAAACCAGTTTTTATCCAAAACAATTCAAATTCTAAGAAAAGAGAAAAAAATCATGTCTGTTTAAGGTCGGGGGGTCTGAACCAAATCTTACTTGGTCTTTTATGAAAGCAAAATCAGAGAGGTGACCTGTGCCTATGTCCTGCTTTTTTTTCCTGGAGCTGGTTTTTCTCTTTTCCATTCTGACCTGTGCTTTTTTGATTTCAGTGGGCCTATGAGTTGGGCCACTCTGGGGAGGTACCAGTCCATATCCCACTCCATGCCTGTGAACACTTCTACCTCCTGACACATCCTTTGGAGAAGCCTCTGTTGAGCAGCTTACCAAGTAAGGATTCTTCAGCTCTTCTCACTTTTCTTGGTGAATTATACCCGCCTTTCCAAGGTGACTTGTAGTTTGTGACAAAAAGACCAACCTTGGGCTATTGGTCCTCAGCTCATTTGGGATTATGAAGTCCTTCTCTCTGAATTGCTCTGAATATTCTTTTTCAGTGGTAGAAAGAATATCTTTCTTTACTCTTGGGAAAGCTTGTCCTGCAGGAAATTATTTTCAGAATTCATCAACTTAGCAGGAGAATGACCTTGACTCTAGCTTGAGTAGTAGTTGTGTGTGAGTCTTGGATTGTTGCATTTGTGGGCTGGAGAGTATGCTAGCCTTGGCACTGTGTTTTCCTTGCAGGCTGCTGGCCCCAAATGGCCCATCTATTCCTTTCCTCCAACTGAAGCTAAGGCTTTACAATGGCATTTACATGTCTATGAGCTGTAGGGGCAACCCAAACACTTGAGGTAATTGCTCCTCCCCCATGTTCTGGCTTTTGGATCTCTTTAAAAAAAGCCTTTGTGTTTGAAAACTGTGGTTGTGAAGTAGAGAGCTTTATTTACTTACTCTCAGTTGTTAGCAAGATTTTCTGCTTCTAGTGAGTAATGTATATACTGTCCAGGGAATTCAGATCTCTGGCCAGAGTCCAAGTGCTTCACTTTTATCTGACTGATTAAAACCCTCGCATGTGTATATATATGTATGTATGTATATATGCACATATATATATTCTCAGCTTTTTCCGTACATGGCAAAAATTGCTATGGAACATGTCAGGTGGAGTAACGTAAATACTTCAAGTTGACACTACCAGTGGAAGGAGCAATCCAGACCTGACTGCTCGTCCTCACTCCAGTACTGCCCACCTTCTTTGTGCTGGTGGCCCGCAGTAAGCTGGATCTGTTAAAAATTAGCTGTTCTTAGAATAGGGAGAGAAAGAGGGGCAGGGAAGGACATGTCTTGGTGGAACGTATGGTCTTGGGTGCAGTTTCAGTGGAACCAAGCCAGTATAATAGTTTATCAGTGCCACCAGGAATCTGAATCCCTCTTATGTCCTCTCGCTCCTGGGAACACTGTCCTGCTGACTTGGGGCTCCTCAGGTTCAATTCGGTTTATTGTACTGTCCAAAAGTTAATATGCATGGCTGTGGTGGGAGCTAATGGTTTAATCTAAACTGGCTCACCAGGGTGTCACGTGAGAACCAGAATGGTCTGACAGCGTGGGGCTGGGGGACTGAGACTATCCCTTCTCATGTCAGGAGACTGCTGGCTTGGCCTGGCATGTCACCAGCCTCCTGTTGTTGGTGTTTGTGGGACAACAGCCTGAGACAGATATCCCTTCTCTCAATTCCCTTCCCACCTGTTTTCTTCCCTCTGCAGCTGTTTTCGACCCTGATGGCAGGATCTACATACGCAACTGGCAGGGTGGCATCCTCTCAGGAGGCTTTGAGAAAAACCCCAAACCTCTCTTCACAGAGGGACGGAACCAGCTGGAGATCCAGAACCTTCAAGAAGACTGGGATCATTTTGGTATGTTAGGGAAGAAAGGTTCCCACAGCGGTGTAACACGTGGCTTCAGCAGAAGGCAGAGTTCACGGCAGTGCAGGCTGTCGTTGACTTATGGGAAAGACAAACATTCTCTCAAATTCACTCATCTCTTCATTTGTCAGTAATTTGCTGAAAAACCCTTTACCAAGAGCTGCAGTACCTGAAGGGAGCCTACATGAGAGCTGGAGAGGGACTTTTGACAAGGGAACCGAGTGCTAGAACAAGGGGGAATGGCTTCCAAATGATAGAGGGCAGGATTAGATAAGATATTAGGAAGAAATTCTTCCCTCTGAGAGTGATGAGGCATTAGCACAGGTTGCTCAGTGTTCAAGCTCAGGTTGGATGGGGTTTGGAGCAACTTGGTCTAGTGTAAGATGTCCCATGCCCATGGCAGGGAGGTTAGAATGAGATGAGCTTTGAAGTCCTTTGCAACGTAAACCATTCCAGGATTCTGTGATTTCTGTGTAATACTTAAAAACACCCACTAACCCTCAGCATGTATTAACTTCCTCTAGAGCAGCAAGGTACTACATCAACTTGCCAGTGCTGCTCTTCCATTTCAGTTGATTTTTGACTGTCAGTGCCACATGCTGCTCCTCTTGTGACGCAGTAGATCAACACTGTTGACCTGCCACATAGCTGTGGTATTTTGTTTCTGCAGCTCTCTTCGGCAGGGACTGACAAGTGCATTTCTATCAATGGCAGTTGCTTTGTGGACAGAAGTTGGTATTGTGGCTTCCCAGACTGCGTCCCACCATTGACAGTGGTGGTTTATTATATTCCAACTGTTCTGTCTTTCTCTTCCCATTTCATTTGATTCTGGTTTTATACTCCATGTGTACTTTTACATGGAGGACTCTTTCTGTAGGAAAGAGCATAGCATGGTCTGCGAGTCCCTTTCTTTCCCAGCCACTCCTGCCTCTTTGATGCCCGGTAAGTTGGTATGTGCCCTCTCATCTTCAAATTTGCCTTATATTCAGGAATCCAGTTTTCCCTTGTGTCAGAGCTCTCTGCATCCCTTGAGAATGCACATGACTCTAGGCATGGATGGAATTTCACTGATTTCTTTTTTCAGTCATAATGTGTTCTTCCAGCTATGCTTCAGGTTAAACAGAATAATTTTACTTTTATTTCTGAGAGATAACCATACTGATACTCTAGAAGTTTAAACTCCAGGGGATGGAGCCAGGATGGGGTCTCTTTTGTGCTGGTATATGCTAGAGGTTTTTAGATCCCTAGATGCCTACAGACTTGCTTGAAGATACTAGCTTCAGTAATGTGTTGCTCAAGCTCTGCACCCACTTCATATTTGGTTTTCATTTGGCTGAAATGAAGAGGCACTGCTTGCTCCTACCCCCAAATTGCCCAAGTTTCCAAAGGAGCTGCATGCTATGTTCCAGCATTGCCCTTTCATCTGTTCAAATGTGCTGAACAGTTGAGCAGAGTCAGAGCTTACTCAGGCAGTATTTGATCCTTTTCTGGGGCCGCAGTTCCTGGGGTTTGAGCTCTTGTATTACTGCTTTGATCTTTGTCGTTGGAACACCTTTTGATTTTAAAATAGGCTGTGGAGTTGCTTAAATTGGACTGGGTATGAGAACAAATCCAGCACTGATCTCTCTTTTTATCAATAAAAAAATAGCCTGTAACTACAGGCTCTCACTCTGGAATTCTAATGCTTGAGAGAGGTAAGAGAAAGAACAGGTCAGAAAGACTCTTTCTGTTTGTAACTTCTTAGGTAATGTGAAATCTGATTATTTTACTGCTTGTGCATAAAGCTGAGGAGTGTTCTTAGGGCTGAATCTTGAGGGCTTTTATCTGGAGTACTAAGCACAGGTAACTTTTGGGCAAATAGCCAAGTAGATATCTTATCCTTTTATTAATGCTCTCAAATGTCAAACTGTGAAGAGTTGCTGCAGGACTTTTCCAGCGTGACTGGGCAATGAAGCAGTGAGGAAATTCAATAAGGATAAATGTGAAGTGACACAAGTGTGTGGGGATGGTCTTATTTTCACTATGCGACGTGATGGGCTTTGAACAGACCTTGCAGTTGTATTAGTTCTGTTCTGTGAAGGCATCAGCGCAGTAGCAGTCAAAGCAAAAGACAAGTTAGGAATTACTAGGAAAGGAGCAGAAAACGCAGTTCAGTATGCAACACTAAATCCTTGGTTTGCCAGATACTAGTTCTTGTTCTAGGCTGTTTCCAGAGGGTATCATAGGACTGGAGAAGGCCTGGTGGAAGAGCAGCAAGAGACTGATAAAAGCTTGGAATAGTTTCCAAGAATGGAGTGACTTGAGTGGGCTGGGGAAAGGAGATGACAGAAGGGAAATAAACAGAGGTCTATAGAATCTAGAATGAGGTAGGCTGGAAGGGGAACTGCTGATCACTGTCTCTTCTAATCCTGGAAGGCATCAAAAAAATCAAGTGTGAGCTTTAAAACAGAAGGCGGTGATTCCTCATACAACAAATTTTAACACATGGAACTCCTTGTCTGTGTCTGTTGGATTTTTTCATGAGGCCGGGGAAGATTGGTCTAATACTTAAAAGAGAGATCAATTTAGGGGTTTCTAAATAGAGAAAAATATACCAAATTTTTAGGAAATCCTTTGAGCTGATGGTAGGTGGAGGATCGCATAGTGCATGGGACAAGTGTCATATAGATTTGCCTGTTCGTACTCCTTGCTAGATACCTATTTGATATTTGTTCCTATTGCTTTCCCTAACAGAACTGAGCAGTGCTCTTGCACTGTTGAAAACAGTACTGGGCTCTTGCTGTGGATCAGTATGGCTGCTTTTATTGTATGCTGTGTGATCCATTTTGAGTAGTGTGATTCCAGCAAGAAAACCATTTCTCCTGTGACTGTATCAAAACACGGAAGCAGTTTCTGCCTGAAGCTGCTGAAATAATGTTGAGACTGAAGGCTGTGACTTTTTGTCTCTTTATTGTCTTGCATCCTAGGGCCACTTCTGAGTGCCCTCCTGCGCAGAATGCCGGGTTTGGAGACACTGCAGATCATGCAGTTGGTGAATTGCCCAGAGTCCTTCACCCCAGACATGCGTTGCATCATGGGAGAGTCGCCCACCGCGCGGGGCTACTTCGTTCTGGCCGGCATGAACTCAGCTGGCATCTCCTATGGTGGAGGAGCAGGCAAGTAAGTGGTCTATCACTGTTGTGTGTGTAAGTAAGGGTTTAGCCAAGAGTCTGCTCAGATGATCCTTCTGTTTAGAATGTTCTGGTTGGTATTTGTCACCTCCTCTGACAAAGATTCCTCTTCCGTTTCTGACTTGAATGAAGGAGGGGAGCAGTGGCTGTGTTCTGATTATGTTCTCCTGTGCGTATTTCAAATCTATGTTGGATTCTCCTCCTGTCCTGCACACCTCTCCTCTGGCATCACATCTCAGTGAGCAGCTGGGGATCAAGTAAGCTTCCTTAAAGCTGTGTTGGGGAGGTTTAGGTTGGATATTAGGAAAAGGTTCTTCACACAGAGGGTGGTTGGATACTGGAACAGGCTCCCCAGTGAAGTGGTCACAGCACCAAGCCTGCCAGAGTTTAAGAAACATTTGGACAATGGTCTCAAGTACATAGTGTGATTCTTGGGGTTGTTCTGTCCTGGGCCAGGAGTTGGACTCAGTGATCCTTGTGCATGCCTTCCAACTCAGGATATTCTGTGATTCTATGATTCTATAACTGGTGTGATTTTTTTTTAAGTGATAAAAGCTTAACAAAACGTATATTTCCTCATCTTCTGTGCTTCATGATCCCCTTTAATATATCATTTGATTGAAGTCTTTAGATCATTCAAGTTGACACAGCAGTTAATTCCTGTGAAAGCAGGGTGAATCTGTTGCTGATGAAACACCATATATGTGATGCCTGTGCTGACAGTAGTTTTAAGACTGTCCCCTACAGTAAGTTAGGTGTGGAATAATTTCCCAGTAAAATCCAGTTCCTGTGTTAATGCAGATACTTGGACAGGCATTTAAGTGTGATCTCAGCAGCAAAGATGCAGAATGATAATTTCTCCCTCTGATTCCCATTTAGTTTTGGTGATCCAGCATTCCTTCTGCCACACAGCCTTCTTAACAAACTGCTTGCTTTTCATGCTGGGTGTTAGTATCTGCATTTGTCTTCACTGGTTTGTCTGTTGTCTAATAATTTAACTCACCAGAGAAACAACTCATGATTATTTTTCTGTTGTCACATGAAATACAGAGAATCTTTGCAGTGAGGTTCTCTTAAGAATCAAAATAATTTCCGAAGGTAAAAGCACTGTTTGTCCATTCATTTCTACAGCCCCAAGATAAACAGTTTGGCTTGCTAATGTAATTTTTCATGATCAGCTCCAAACCCCTTTGTTTTGCTGTCTGCTGGCTGTGAGCAGAGCCTTCTGCTCTGCTAAATTCTGAGTTGCCCGTGTCCTTTAGCTCTGGAGAATGCCTTCCTCCTTCACTGCTGGAAGTGTAGCTAAACATAACTTGGCTGTCACCTCGTGCTAAATGAATGCTGTCACCAGTGGTTTGTGGCCGAGCCTACACCAGGCACTGAAGAACAACAAAGCAGAAGCCTCAAACTCCAAATGAAATGTGCTTGCACTTCCTTTTGTATCGGAACCCAAGGATATGACACAGTGTCAGCCAGGTTACCTGTCCAGGCTCCGGCTTCGTTTGGCACATGTCCTTAACTTCCTGCTGCCCTGTATGCTTCATCCTAATGGACAATTAGTAATTTAGAAATCTGGTAGATGCATTTTATAAAGGGAAACTTCCCAGATTCTGCTAGTGTTTAGAATACCATGTTACATATCTTCTCTCTCCCTATTGTAAGAAATTCTCATGTCCAAACTGCTTTGCTTCTGACTTCAAAGCTACACTCTTTCCCTGAAGATGTTGGCTGATATCTTAGTCTTTATTTCTTCCATCAGGTACCTGGCAGAGTGGATGGTAAATGGGTATCCGTCGGAAAATGTCTGGCCTTTGGATCTGAAACGTTTTGGAACCCTTCAGAGCAGTCGTACTTTCCTCCGTCACCGTGTGATGGAAGTCATGCGTAAGTGAGGTCTTTGCATTCAGCTCTGGCCAGGCTGTCTCAAGATTTTCACTTTGCTGCACTGTCTCTCCTCTGCCATCATTCTGAGAAACATTTTCCTTCTTCTTGACCTCCTTTGTGGCAATACAGCTCCTTCCAAGGAGAAAGGAAGGGATGAGGGATTTTTTGTCTGCCAGCATTCTTACTCACTTTTCTAAAAGAATGCTGGTGGTACCTTGCTCTCCGCTATTTCTGTGCTTTGCCTCTGGTATAGGGAAATTTGTATGTATCTCTGTAGGATTCCAGCCTAAAAAAGCAATGCCAGGGTCTTAACTGGGAATGTTACACTGTCTCAAACATTGTTATTCTTTGCACATCATTACAGTGTGGGAATACCTTCACTTCCAACTTATGGCTGGGTGACCCAGTGTCATAGGTTAGCAAGCATAGTCCCGGAAGGGACGTCCTTGCTAAGGGGTGCTTACAGTTTCCTCTGGGAACTGATAGAACCTATCAGCTGGCCAGTTTGAATATGGACAATTCTCTAAGCCACTTAAAGTTGTGATCACCTCTGTGATCCACATTTAAGAATAGGCAAACTCCCCCTCCAAGCTCTCTCTCGTTTCCGGCGCTGGGACAAGTGGCTGCAGGCCCCGTGTGGGGGCCAGCCGGCCCGGCCAGGCCCTGCCTGGGCCAGGCCGGGCCGGGCCACGGCCATCCTGAAGCCATGGACCTATTCCAGCTGTGGAACCCCCCCCACTGCCTTGCCGTGGGCAGCCGGAGCGGCTCGGCTCTCCCCCCTCTCCACTGCGATAAGAAAAATACAACATTCCAGCTGCAAAGCTGCAAGGCCGAGGTGAGATTAACCCTTTTTATTGCTGTGAAGAGCTGAAAACCTGAGGGAAGAGAGAGAGGAGATGCTTAAAGCTGAAAGTCTGTTGTGAAGCTATGATATATCAGAGTATCCTGTTGTAATTTCATGAAGATATGGGGGGTGGAGTGTTCAACTCGTGAGCAAAAGCACCTGCGCTGAGATAGGCAGATGCTGACGCAGCTGTAATTTCATGAGAAGTTTGGACAGGGAGAGATGAACCAGATGAGGACTTTTGCTCCAAACGGGAAAGGAGAAAACCTCAGTCCGTAGAGATGAACCAGATGAGGACTTTTGCTCCAAATGGGAAAGGAGAAAACCTCAGTTCCTAGAGATGCTCCCAGAGATAGTCCTAACGATGAAGATGATGAAGACCCTTTGCTCCCAGGGAAGGAGAAGGGCCTCTGTTTTTGTTTCTGAACGGCTCAACCTTAAAATTGTACCCCAGAAAACTTCAAGAGTGGACCCTCGAAAGCAGTTGTGGGAAAAGCTGCAAGTCGGGGGAAAGGACTCACACGCAGGCAGAGAGACTCCTCTTCCTAAATGGACTGAACGATATTTGGAAGTGGGCGGCTGTCTCGTTGTGATAATGTTTTCATAGCATGAGCAAGAAGAGACTTCTCTTTCTAAATGGACTGCACAAGGTTATTATGGAAGTGGTAAACAGACTGAACATCTTAAGGGTTGTCTTTTCACATCGTCAGTGGGAGAAGGGAGGAAGGTGGGGGGAGGAGGAGAGTTCTGAAGGTGGTATTTTTTTTTTTTATTCTTTTAGGTCTGTTAATAAACTTCTTTATATTCTTTCAAGTTTGGTGCCTGTTTTGCATTTCTCCTAACTCTTATCTCACAGCAGATAAACAGTAATGAGTATTTTGGACCAAACCACTACACTAAATTGGTGTTTCTGCCTGGTTACAAACCGAACCCGCGACACCCAGTTATCTTGCATAATTCAGGAAGTCTTCGTAGACATACTGCTTTCTCCTGTCAGAGTTTGCGATAAATACCTTGCAGAATAGATTAGAGATGCCATTTTTCTTGTCTAAAGCCATGCTTTGTTTCCTCCAGTTGTTTGAATATCTGCCATATTGTCTGAATATTGTGGATGACTTCTTTTCAAGTTCGAAATAGAAGTATGAAGTGCTCCACAAGTTGCATAACAGGAACAATTACTTGAATACCAAGTCTAAACTAAAAACATATGTTCGGGTGAAAGCAGAGAAGTTCAGTAAACCTCTTAGCCCTGCTATATCTGGGGAATAAAAACCTTATGCTGCTTTGACCTTCTTCCCAGAAAAAATCACTTTATACTCTGGGCATTATTCTGCAGTTGCTTTCCAGTACAAACCTCAGTTCTGATAGCTGCAGAATCTCTCTAGTTTTTACAGAGTGAGCACTGTATACCATTTCTGCAGTGTTTTGTTCCCATTCTAATCTAGTCTTCCCTCTACCCTCTCTTTCAGGAGTGCCAATACGAGATACTGCCAATAAATAAATTAAATTATTAGCTATGAGGCAGAAATGATGGAAGTGTTCAGTGAGAGATATTTGGCTTATCTTCAGTTTTAAGCTGTTTCTGACCTACGTAGAATCTTAACATTTATAAAGTAGTATTCAAACATCCTTGAGTTATTACTCTCCACTGATAACCAAGGAGGATGCTCAGTGTTTATTAGGATAACTTGTTTTCTAAATAAAAATATTATATACTAGCTGAACAGATATAGAAGCCATTTGGAAAAGCTTCAATAATTACAAAAGGCTGAATTGCCGTTATTTAAGAAGGCAAATTAGATGGTCCCTGTAGCTGTGGGCTGCCTGCCCCAGCATTAGTGTTGTCAAAATATCTGATATAGTGCACTGCCAGGGAAGAATCCTGCATAATTAATGCTAGTCAGCATGACTTCATGAAAAATAGAGTTTTTGTTATATTGCAGAATTGTCATGAGACCATAAGTATCTATAAATATAAGTGTTCTGTGCAAATATTGTTACTCTTGATTTTGAAGAGCTATAAATGGATCAAAATGGATTTGTGGCTTTTCAAAAACAGCAAAAGGAAGATTGGAGCTGTTTTGAGGGAGTTCTATTAATGGTTCAGATATTAGTAAGTACTGATAATCTGGAAGAAAAGTTTAGATAATCACTTTCCCTAATAAAGGATCTTTATGACCATTGCAGCCCTCATATGTGATCTGAAAGTTCCCCGCTGGGACTTCCAGACTGGCAGGCAGCTGCGCACTTCACCGCTGTACGACCGCCTGGATGCACAGGGAGCCAGGTGGATGGAGAAGCATGGATTTGAGAGAGTCAAGTATTTTGTCCCACCTGGGAAAGGTGAGATCATATTTTCCTCTCCCTAGTGCTTCCTGGTTGGTCTATGTAAGGTCTTGATTCATCCAGTTTATTAATTTTTCCTTCAATTCTTCTTTGTATTAGATCTGCTGGATTTGGATCACAGCAAAACCTTTTACAAACCAGACTGGTTTGATATTGTGGGTTCTGAAGTCAAGTGCTGTAAGGAAGCAGTTTGTGTTATTGACATGTCATCTTTTACCAAGTTTGAAATAAGTGTAAGTACCTAGGAAGGGACCACCTGGTAAAGGTGAGCTTTAGTTTATTATTGCCTGCTTTTGCAAAAAAATCTGTGTCCTATTGAGGATAGATAGAGGAAGTCGCACTGTATGGCCAAATTCAGGTTGTACCACAGTATTAAGCACAGATTGGATTTTGTCTGTTAAGGGCCCAGTTTATAGAAATACCAGCTTAGTCTATACATAGAATTTGACCTCCAGCACTGTGCTGCTGTTGTATCCTGTTATGCTTGAGATGTCAGTGTCACTATCATCACAAATGGAAATAATTTGGGCCAGGATGTTGATGTGATCTTAAGCTGCCCCAGTGGATTTGTTTTGCTCAAGCAGCTTGTCTGACTTTCGCTTCCTTTTGATTCATGTAGTCCACTGGAGACGAGGCCCTGGAGAGTCTGCAGTATCTCTTCTCAAATGACCTGGATGTGCCAGTTGGGCATGTTGTGCATACAGGAATGCTTAATGAGAAAGGAGGGTATGAGAATGACTGCAGCATAGCCCGGCTCAGCAAGCGCAGGTGGGTGTGCAGACAACATCTTTAGCCATCATCCTTTGTGTGTTTGAGCCTTAAAGGACTTCCTCATGAAGATCTTAAACTTCTGTCACCACCCTGAACTAAAACGTCTCAGTTCTCCACCAATATTCCTAATTCAGTAAATCAAATGAAAGGGAGCTTCTGAACTTACAAACATTGGGGAAAATAAGCCTTTTTCTGGGATTACAGATGAACATAGATTTCCTCAAAATGTTAGACCTTCAGATGTTTAATTTCTTAATTGAGATACAAATTGTTTTTAGCAATCACTGGAGTTTATTAATTAGGTAACCATTTAAGTGCAAACTAACTCCTGACCAACGTCTTTACTGGAATTGCACATTGAAAATACTACTTTTTGATTATTTCAATGTTCATTGCAGTGTATGTACTCTTAATTCTCATTTCTGCAGTCTCTTATCATTCTTTTTGTGCTCTCTGATGCAAACTGACATGATCACAGGATTTTATCCTTAGACTCGCCAGTTGGGGCTCTCTTTGGCATCTAATAAAAAGCTCTCTCATTTTTAAGAACTTCATGGCCATGTCCCAGCTGAGTGTTGGATTTATTTTTCTGGATGGTTTTCTATGTGTGTTTTGCACAGTATTGGTGTGAAAGCATTTTGTTGCTGCTCTTTCAGTTAGAAACAGCTTTTCTTTCTCTTCCACTTCTGTCTGCATTCATGTATTGCTTTAAAGTATTGTCCTTCTCTATGTGAAACCAGTAGCTTCCCTCCTTGCCTAGTGATTTCTACAGATGGTATCTCTGTCAGTGATGTACTTCAACTCACAGTTTGTGTCAGACACACACACAAGCAGCTCATTTTCCCGTATCAAGTGGAGTTCTGTTTTTCGAAGCTGTTAATAATAACCACCATTGTGTGTGAAAAGACTTTTGCTAAAACAAGAAGTTGCTGTGAGAACCATCCACTCCTGTCAGTAGAAAGAATCACTGGTGGTGAAGAGCTGCAAGTCCCTTCTGCAAACCAGTTGTGACTTTTGAGATACCCTGTCAACTTTCTTCAGAACTCCCTGTGTTCCACATCTAGTCACTTCTTGTCACCAGACCGCTGGTAATGCTTGAAGTGTGGGATTTCTTTTCATGACAGATGTGATGGCATTGATCCAGAGACCTTAGCTGTGGTTTTCACAAACCAGCTTGTTTTGACCTCCTGTTAGCTTGGAAACGGCTGAATGGCTCGAGTAGTTGATGAACAAAGAATGAACTGCTTCACTTTGTGGTTGTTCATTCATTGTTTCTTGGGTTTGATTTATCTGTTCCAGCTTCTTCATGATTTCCCCCACTGACCAGCAAGTTCATTGCTGGGCCTGGCTGAAGAAACGCCTGCCTGATGACAGCAACCTGATCATGGAGGATGTGACCTGGAAGTACACAGGTAAGAAATCACTGAAAGCAGACCTCCTCAGACAGCTCAAAATCACAAATGGTGTCTCATGCTGCATGCCAGTTAATTGTTTAAAGTGCCTGGAGTTGCGATTTAGTCTCTTTTCCAAATATTTGGAAGAAAACAGCAGTTCGGAGACTTTCTTCTGGCAAGCCATGAGCAGGAAGACAGCATTCCTTTGCTGTGGAGAGTTTAATGACTCTCTCCTCTGTTCTTAAATGTACACATACCTATTAATTCAATAAACACTAAGACTTCAGAAATTGGAGCACACATGCATGTTAGACACCAGGCAAGACTTCTCCAGTCTTATCCTAATGCTATTTTGTTCCTCTCTTTAGCTCTCAATCTGATTGGCCCCCGTGCTGTGGATGTCTTGTCAGAGTTGTCCTATGCCCCGATGACTGCAGAACACTTCCCCTCTCTCTTTTGCAAGGTGAGTGACTGTGCTTCTGTCCTCATTCTCCTAGGTTTTTCAAAGCATGGGTGAAAGGAGAGGAAATATGTTTTGGGTAATTAGAGGAGAACTAAGATTTACAGGAAGGTTTACTGCAGTTATTGAGCTAGGTTGGTAAAGAACTCACTAGGCTCACTTGTCTTTGGGTTCGGCTTGCTAAATATATAGGTGAATATGCATTTATTTTCAGTATTCCTTTCGCTGTAGACTTGTCGCCATTTGATATCTTGACATATTTCATATAATCAATTAAGCTGTCAGAGGGGCAGCTGGGATTGGGGACTCAGGCATCATTGCCTCCTGTCATGTTAAAAAGCTGAGCAGATAGCTGCTATTCAACTTCTGTCTTGTATCTAGAATACAACCTGTGTTCTGACCTAGTTCCAGGGCTTATTGCCAAGTGTCAAGAGATGACTAACAAGTCTGGATAATGGGACATCACTATTTGAATTTGGAAATTTAAATTCGTTGCAAGTATGTGCGTGTGGCAAAGGGGGAGAGAGGGCTGGGCAGTGTGGATGTGTTACACATTGTGCTCCTTCTGGATCTCTGTGCTGTGTTCCAGTTTGGATGATTTCACCCCTCTGATTCTGCAGGAGATGAGCGTGGGCTATGCTAATGGCATCCGTGTGATGAGTATCACTCATACAGGAGAACCTGGCTTTGTGCTTTATATCCCCATAGAGGTAAGAGTGCACTGCAGCCTGAGCTAATTAAAGCAGTTGCTTGCATGCATAATTGGAAACATTTTCCAAGTTGACTCCAGGTGATGAGATGTCTGGTTTGCCCACAAGAAAGCTGCCTGCAGGCAGCAGGGGGAGTTTCCCTGCTTTATATTGCATTCCAGTGGGGCAGAGCTCTTGTGCTCCAGTGGCAGAGGATAGTGACATTCCTGGTGGTGTCAGATGCTGCTGCTCTCTCCTGGTGCCAGTCTGTGTTTCACCCTTCCGTTGCAGTACGCCCTTCACGTGTACAACGAGGTGATGAACATGGGACAGAAGTACGGGATTCGGAATGCCGGTTATTACGCGCTCCGCAGCCTGCGCATTGAGAAGTTCTTTGCATTCTGGGGCCAGGACCTGGATGCTTTTACTACTCCTATGGAGTGTGGACGCGAGTTCCAGGTCAAGCTGGAAAAGGTAACCACCTTCTGCACTGGGGTTGGTGGGAGAGCAGAACTGGACTGAAAGGCTGCCAGCCAAGCAGATGGATGTGTTTTTATGGAGCTGTGTGCAGTAGCTGTAACATATATTCCTGTACTTCAGAAGGCTGCTAGAAATACAAAAATGCTCTGTCTTCCTCCTTCCTGGGCAGCATTCCCAGTGACCTGTGCCTGGCACTGCTTATATGTGCAGTGCTCAGTGTGGCAGAAGGTGCTCTGTACCTTACAGATGCTCAGGATTCTTGCTTCTCCAAGCTGTTTTCCCAATCTGATGAAGCAAAAGCCAGCCTGTGAACCCAGTGGCATTTAATGTTGTTAAATATGAGGCTAGGCTCCAATAACAGGTGTTCTGTCTTTTTACTAAAACAAGGAAGTTCGTAGAACAGAGTTATATCGTGCTTTTGTGGTAGCAGGTGCTGTTGCTATCAGTGGCTTGTTTTGTTTCTTCCATCTTTGCATGAGCCAAAACAAATGCTTGTATCAATTCAAGAAAAGAATATAGTGACTAAGGATACAAATTTCACATTAGTTACAGTTTCCCTCTGATTTATAAAGCGGGCTAGACTTCTGGAACAAGAAAAATGGCAAAAAGTGGAATGGAGACATGGTTTTCACTAGAGTGAAAATTAGAATGATTTTTTTAAAGACCAGCTTCACAAACATTTCTGTGTCTTTTAACATCTGGAGCAACAAACATGACAGAGAAGCTATCTGAGGTGGGCTTCTTGTGTATGGAGGCAGCCCATTTTGATAGGGCATAAGTTCCAAGTGTAAATTGCCCTTGTGTTGGCAACCTGGTCTGATACAGCTCAGCAGCTGCCACAATTTCTGTCCCTCACATCAGCTGATGCTCCCTTTTCCCCACAGGGAATACAGTTTCTTGGCCAGGAAGCGCTGTTGGAGCAGAAGCAGAACGGGGTGTACAAGCGCTTTACCATGTTCATTCTTGAGGACCATGACACGGATATGGACCTCTGGCCCTGGTGGGGGGAGCCCATTTTCCGCAACGGCCGCTACGTGGGCAAGACCACCAGCAGTGCCTACAGCTACACCCTGGAGCGCCACGTCTGCCTGGGCTTCGTGCACCACTTTGATGAGAAGACAGGAGAAGAGCTGGTGGTGACGACTGACTTCATCAACCAGGGAGAGTACGAGATCGACATTGCCGGGCAGCGCTTCCAGGCCAAAGCCAAGCTCTATCCCTTCAGCTCCCTCTTCACACAACGGCGCCGCAAGGATGAGGTGGAACTGAGTGGCTACCAGAGGGAGTAGTGCTGAGTAGACTAGACCCACCCCTTGTCCCAAGCTGGAGTCTTCTCCCACCATCTTCCAGCCCTTTATCCTCACCTCATGTATTTCTTTCTTTTCCTTTCTTGTCTTGCAACTTTTAAACTTTTTTCAGTGTGTTACATTTTGTATATTTTAAAACTTTAATTTTCAAGCTTTCCCAATCCTGTCTGTCTCCCTCCTTCAACCCTTGCCAGGCTGCCCTGTGCCACAGTGGTTGAAGCACAGTGCTGAACATGCAGGGATGCCTGTGTAGGAGTGAACCGCACCAAAGGCCCTGGCCTTCTACTGATGGGAAGGGTTGGGGTGAACCCCTGAGGACTGCACCCTTCCTCTCTCCTCTCCAGCAAAAGGCATGGGACGGCAGGTCTTTGCTGCTTGTGGTTCAGGTGGTGGCTGACCTCACCCTGCTCTCCACATACCATGTTGCAGAGGGGTCGGTGGGTCGATGCACACAGCAATAGAATGATCAGCTACCTCACTGGCATGAGACAAAGCATTGTGTGAGCACAGCCAAGAGACAGGTTTTGGTGTTGTCCAGCCTGTCAGTGCCCTCCTTTGTCCACCATTTCAGTTTTTCCCTAGCAGGGAGTCAAGTAGATTTAACATCAGAGTATTGAGATGACAGTAGCGCTGGTAAGTTTGTTGTTGGTGGGATTGGATTTTTGGTGTGGGGTCACTGAAACTAAATGGCCTTCTATAAATACAGTCAAAGATCAACACGTGCATTTCACTTCTATAAAGGAATGTTGTTTTTTCTTTTTTATTAGCAGGAATACTGATTTCTAACAAGGACAGATGTTAGTGTTTAATGTTAAATGGGGGTGTTGAAATGCTGCTTCTGTTTAAGCTGCACAATACACAGTCTCTTTGGGGATTGTCTTTCACTTTGTTTATGTGACTTGGTCAAACTCATCTGGCAAGGTTCATGGAGAACTTGCGTTGGTTTGGGGAACTTGAGCAGCAGGAGGGGATATTATCTTGTAGTTTTAGCTGCCCGTGGTTATTTTGAAATTGTAGGAAAAGACACAGCATTTGTGTCACCTATGGTGCAAGAAACACTGGGTTTTCTACTGATGGTGAGAAAACATCTCAGCAGCTCCTGCTGGACTCAAGAAGTTGTCTTCTGTTTTCCTCCTCAAATCTATTGCACTTCTTTGTCTCTCAGTAGTACCTTGCTGAAGGGATTGAATAAGGGAGTGAAGGGAGCATGGGAGTGGGATTATAAATTGCTTTTCTTCAGCACTGCTCTTTGCATCTGGTTTCTCATAGTGATGCTCCAGATGGTGCAGCTGGAAATTCACCCCTTCTTCAGGCGTCAAAATGTGCCAGTTCAATCACTGATGGTAAATGGTAAAGAAATGGGGGAATGCTGAATTGCCTTGTGCATGTTTGCATCATCTTCATGTTTTGAGCACAATCAAAAACCAAGACTCTTTTTATTTTCTTGAAAAAGGTCTCTTAAATGTTTTCCCTGCCTCTGATATCACATACTCCTCATGGCCTTTCTGCTTCAGCATCTGTTGGACTTCAAACACAACCTTGCACTGATGTCTGCCCTGTTAGCTGTGGGGAACACTTTCTCTATGGTCTAGAACCATTTTTGGGCACTTTATTTTCCAGTTAAATGGTGAGCATCAGTAGTGTAAATATGAGCTCAAAACCTTCCCTGGTTCTTGTTTTAAGTTTGCTTTCTGCTGCTTTAGTTGCTTTAAGCTGTGCCTTCAGTTGAGTCTGTGGCTGCCAGTTGAGGAAACTGTAAGGGAATTTAGGATTTGAGCATATGGTGTAGTCGGTTGAATGTAGATGTCACTTCTCTCAGTATGCGTTCCTTTGTTTGTGGTGGGTTCCACTGGAGTGCGTGGCTTCTTCCAGGATTTCAAACCTAGTTCTGAATGGACATGCAGAATTTTCCAGTTTCTGTAAAAGAGTGACCACACCAGGGCAGCTTTTTGAGAACTTGCAGCCCAGAGCACTCTGTGTTGCTGCTGCAGGCGGAGATTCCGCCTGCTTGTCATTTCTTCCAAATTCCCCTATTATTGCTCTCTGAATTGAAATTTTGCCTGGTGTGTTAGAATTAATTGCTCAAATGAAAGGTTCATAAAGCATCTAATAGCAGTTTAAACTCTATAATTACTTCTTGCATATCTTTTCTGCTTAGAGAGATACCACGATCCCACTGTTCCCATGCTGGACGTGTACCGGGGAGGACCTTGGTCCTTCTCCATTGGTTTTATGGGACACTGCTTTGCCTTCCTTATCCAGGAAAACAGGCATTCAACCAAAGAAAGTGTTTTGTATGTGATACTTAGGATGTGGAGCAGCCCTTCTGCTTAGGGTTCTTAGAGCTTCTTAGAGCAGCCCTTCTGCTTATTGTTCATTGACCGTTCATTGTGGCTGAGTAAGGCACAGTACTTCTACAGGAGAAGGCAAAGTATAGGGCCAAGGTGTGCTGAAGTGTGTAATGAAACTGCTGAAGAGAGATTTTAGCTTGAGCTGTTCAGTTCTCTGCAGAGTTAGAACTAGTTAAGACCAAACTGGAAAGCTAGCAGTATGTTACCAACCACTCGTTCCAGCCACATTATGTTCCTCCTTGTGATTATTTTTCCTTTTCCCTAATTTATAGGCGCCTTTTAGTTCCTCAGGCAACTTTTCATACACGGGTGTCTCTTCTCCAGCAGTTCTGACAGTAAAATTGTGTTTATGAGCTACTTTTGTCATTATGTCTGCTAAGGTTTATTTTATGTCTGAAAGGTTTATTTTATGTCTAGATCTATTGACTTTTCCATACCAAAAATAGAGTGTGGAAATAGTTTTCCACCATGATGGTAGATATAGCAACACTTCATGTAACGCTGTGTTTGCTGTTTGAAACTTGGATGGTTTGGTAATTGTCAGTCTTGCAGCTCATTAACGCCTACTCTGGCCTTCACTGCTATGAATTCTGTTCTTGTTTTATATCAGAACTGGAGAGGTCTTTGACTGCTGTTAGGCTTAGTCTATTTAATTTCTGGTGTGGCTATTTTTAAACATACAATGTAAAGAATAGTTTGCCTTTACCAACTTGAACACCTGTCAAGAGGACAATTGAATCACGTTTTAAAATAGTGATACTGATAGGAGGAAGATCCTTCTAGCGTAGTGTTTTCATCTCGAGGTATTAAGCAGTGATGTAAGACTCTAATCCCTTTATCTGATGATTAGAGTGCCTAAAAAAAGAGCAACAAAATCTGTTGAAGAGTTACTACCTTTAGTACACCTTCAAATTAGGAAATTAGAAATTAGATCTTTGAAGCTGCTGTGGCACAGTCTTAACATCTAAGATGGTAAATAACAGGGACTGTAAAATTCTGCATCCTGATTCTCATCATTAAAACTGCCTTAAAATGCTTTTTGCTAAAATGGTGGTTTGTTCTCCTTCTGCACGGTAAGACTATGAACCTTGGATTGGGAAACACAAAAATAGCATCCGTCTCTGTGGCAATAGAAAGGGAAATGGCCTCATTTTGTGCTGAAGCTGCAGGTCTGCTCTCTGCACCTCGTGTGTATCAGTCACAGGGTTGTTACCAGTTCTCTGAGTCTTGCTGTCCAGAATGGGAACAGCCCTGTGGATTCCATTCACACAGGCATCTTTGGAGGGAAGGGAGCCAGTGAATCCATCTAAATGTGCATCCATGGGAAGGGATGGCTTGCCCAAGTGCTGTCTGGAGTTGCGGGAACTTATGGAAGACGTAGCAATTTTTTCCATTAAATGATTTTTACAGAGATACTATGTTGTCTTAACATTGCTGTGTCCTTTCCTAAATTCTCATGTTTTGTTAGTCCTTGAGTGAGTACTGCAAGGCTTGAGTAAAAGTGGTACTAGAAAAGCGGAAGTCTATTGTTCATACTTAACGATCTGAGGATACAATTAACAGTCTATTTCTAGAATTATGTTTTCTGTTTCACGAGGATGTGTTACAGTCATTTTCACATCCGTCTTTGCCAGACTTGGTTTCTTTTTGTTTTCTCCAGTATCTAGATTTGACAGGCCTTGTTGGACAGTTTCTTATTTTGTGGCAAGGAAGGGAGGCTGTGTGAGACTTGCACTGCATCTCCACATCTTGGTGTAAGCTTGGATTCCTCCTTTCTACTGTTGCATTTGAGTTGCCATCAATCATGTTGCTTTTCCTGTAACACCTCCAAACTCCAGCCTCTGCTGCTGTAGAATTTCTCAAGCACAAAGTTCTTCTCTTCCTTCTACCTGATGCTTTGTCATCAGAGCCAGCTTGGCTCTAGGTCTGCGTCTCTGCATCAACTTAAGTTCTTCAGCTTTTAGATGGTGCTGATACCAACATCAGAACTCCCAGACGGGTTTGTGGCTGCTGTAAATCCTATCATTTACCCCTCCCTTTCCCTGTGCCAGGATTTTCCCACAGTCCTTAACACTTCTTTAGTCTCCTTCCTCGGGTGGCTCAGTGCATTAGTTCCTTTTGCCATCAGAGAGTGAGGCACGGCAAAATAAAAACTGGTGGAGGGATGGTGGTGTGGCTAAGCTGAGGTGGAAGGAGAGGTGCAATGAAGGTTTGATCCTTTGCTCATTACTCAACTCCTTAAGCCCAGCCTTGGAGAGATGATCAGCCTCGATTCCCAGCTCAGGGAGCATCTTCCTCTGCAGCCTTAGTGCTGGACAGGTGGGAGCCATGGCTTGAGGCAGAGTTGGGACAGCATTAGCACTTGTTTCCCAGCACACATTTGCCTCTCATTGGGATGAAGGAAATGGTGCCACACAGGAGAAGTGGGACTTGAAGTGCTCTTGATTGCCTGGAACACTTTTGTCTCCCTGGCACATCCTTGCAGCTGTAAAGGTACAGCACTGACATCACCAACCTCATCCTTCCAGCACATTTGAACCAGAATGGTGACATTTTGGGAAGAGATCTGTAAAAACGAGGTAGTTTCTGTGTCAGGGGAGTGGGGAGTTGCTTGCAAGGGCAGAAGTCGTTTTTATTTAAAACACAACTCTTGTTGTGTATCTTGGCTGCTTATAATGTTGAGGAGAATGTTCACAACCTTCATATTTGTCTTCCCAAATGAGTTTATTGTAATATTGGGTTAGAATAATTTCTTCCCATTTCGGGATGTTTTCCTGTTTTAAACTAGCTTTTCTTTAATTAATTGTTTGGATTTCTATTTTAAAAAAGGCATTCAGTCATGGAATGGAATAGAACTTGGGAAAGGTGGGGAATTGGTATCATCTGATGACTTCAAGCTGTCACTAAAAAGAATTTGAAAATTTTCTTTGCACTTTAAACTTTCCTTAAGTATTATGGCTGTAGCAGTGTGCTTATAGCCCTTGGCATGAGTAGTCCTTGCATTTTAGAGAGGAAAAAAAGACTTTGAATATTTAAAATGCCTTAAAGCTTTAGGTGAGGTGTTTGGGCACTGGCTGGGCCTGCCACTTGATTTCCTTCCTGGAAAGCTGTGTGCCCAGAGCTGGTAATTTTGAGCAAGCACTGGGGGATGGTGGAAGCTGCTGTTGCAGTATGAGACTGGAATTTGTATGGAGCTGAGAGCCCCCGTGCCTGTCCAGCTGCTGGGCTGACACCTTCCTGTTTGTTTCCCCCCCAGAAATGTATTTATTCACTTTTTCCTTGTGGTGTAATGGGTTTTCTTCTTTCTCTAAAGAAGCCTGAGCTGGTGTAGAGTACTCTCTGAGCATCCTGTTGCATTAATGGGAACAAAATTGTCTGCCTGAACGCTTTCCTGCTGTACCAGCTGACATTTGCAGGCAGGAGTTGGGAGGAGCGGGAGCGGAGGGGATCTGCTGCTGCTCGTAGCATTTGCTGAGATGGCTCAGAGACTTCTCGTCTCCCATTTGTCTCAAAGCTGAGCTGGATTACTGATGTCAGGCTGGCTTCTGGATTACAGCACAAACCAGAGCTGCTTTGCAGGTGTGGCACACTGGGCTGATGTTCTGTTAGAGATCCCATCTGCTTAGAATAAGGAATCCCAACAAAGAGGAGCAGTACGTTACAATGAGGAAAGTGTTCACATAAATATTTATTGATTTGTTAGTACTGGTAACAGTTGATCTTCCCAAATGGATTCTTGGCACCTGCTACAAGCAGAGCAGATACTTGGGAGTTGTCAGCCATCCCAGCAAGGACCTGATCCATTTTATGTGTATGGAGAAAAATCTGTGCTGTTGCCTTTCACTGTGGCTGAGGTTTTTTTCCATGTTCAAATTCCCTCCTTTTCCTGTAGTGGGACAGATCTCACTTCTTCCAGTGTAACCAGAGGCAGATTAATATCTCTGAAGTCCTTGACAGGTTCTCCTGCATATCCTGGTCAGGCTTGCAGCAGGACACTCATCCAAACCCACCTTCATGCTTTTGTCTCCTGAGACCAGATTTTAAAAGGGCTGGGAAGATTTCTGATGTGTGCTACTGCTGGAATTTTAAGAGCTGAAGTTTGAACCTGTGAAAACACTTTTCTAGTGCCTTACGCTTGTGAATGTTGTGCAATGGATGTAGCTGAGGTGGGACAGAGTAAGGAGCAATGTCAGCAGCATGGTTCTCCATCCACTACGGCCGTCTCCCTCTGCCCTCGTAGGGCCCTGGCAAGCAGGTGCCAGCAGGTTGTCTCCAGCAGCACAGGGAGGCTCTTTAATCCCTTTGCAGTGTGGGGTCAGAGAAACCTCATGCCAGAGCAACACTCTGAGGGGAACAGTGGTCTCAGCTCTGCTGAGTTGGGATTTGGAGGGGTTTAGCAGAGACAAAACTGCTCTGATTGTCAGACCCTGTGGCAGATGTGGACAGTTGTTCTCAAGCGCACAAGTCAGGGTGAGTTCGCTGCTCTCCACTGAGGCCATGTTGTCATGTATGCTGTATTTATATCATGCTTGATTTCATTTCATATTTTGGTTGGCTTAAATGTTGCTAGGTTTGTATATTAATAAAGAGGCATTTTAACTACTTCTGAATTTTGCCATTAGTTATGCAAGAGCCTTGTGTGTCAGAATCCAAATCCCCCTGGTTGTTTGGGTGGGATCCTGCAGGGACACAAGGCTCGTTGAAGGGTCCAGCCCTGGGAGCTGGAGCGAGCTCTGGACCTGCTGTGTCACTCTGGGTAAGTCCCTTCCCTGCCTCTGCCTGCATCCACATTCAAAATTGCTTCCTTCAACAGCTCTTCCATGTCATTCCCTCTGCTGTGGTGGGGCTCAGGAACATGGGCTGCGTGGGACCAGAGCCTCTGTTTTAGGGCCCAGGGGGGCTGGGACATAGATGTGGGGTCTGGGTGAGCAGTGGAATCACCAGCTGTTGGGCTCTGGCTGGAGGGGTTGTGCTGGGGTTCTGCTGCTGGGCAGCCAGGCTGGTGTGGGGCCAGGCTCATCTCCTGCCCCAGTGAGGGGATCTTAACCACAGCTGCAGGCTGGTGTCTGGGCCGGGAGGGGAGGGGAGGGAGAGCAGAGCATCGTCTGGGCCCCACAATCCTCTCATTCCCTTCCCCTCCTCTCCTGACCCCACTGATGCCCAGGTTTGGGTGCAGGCAAAGGCACAGCAGGCAGGGCTATCAGAAGAAAATCACCAAGCAGATTTGATGCATGATTTTTATTGACTTTAAAAAAAACAGTTGTTTTAAGACAGTTGTGTGCAGAAGTACCCATGTACACAGAGGCTACGGGCTGAGCTGCCCGCCTGCTCCTAGCCCTAGGTCAGAGCACTGGTCTCTCCCTCTCCCGGTGGGGCAGGGGGCGATGGGTGCTCGGATCAGGTACTGTGTGATGCAGACAACCTCTGCCAGGTGGGCCAGCCCAGGCACCTCTTCCCTGCCTGCCTCCTGCCCGTAGCCTGTGCCTACACCTCCTCTATGTACAGTACAGTGGTGCGCCGGCCGTGCAGCACGCGCCTGCCTGCGGCCGCCTTGCCAGGGAGACACAAGTGGTCGCGAGTCCTAGTGGGACAGCTTAAATAAAAAATAATAATATAATAATAATTAAAACAACAGAAAAAAGGGGGGTAGGGGAAGGAAGTTAGCCAAAAAAAAAATACTGTCAGGGCAGCCAGGAGCTGCGAGCGTGCCCGACACTGGATACCAGCACTGTGCTGCCGGAGGGTTCGGTACCCGGGTTTGGTACCCAGCGTCTCCGCTCACCCTGCAGTTGTCAGGCCTGGCCCTGCTCAGCTGCAACAGGAGCTGGTCCAGCCTCATCACACTGGATTTGGCCTTTCTAGCCACCAGTACAGTGCCCTGGATGTGTCTCTCTCTCTCTCTCAGCAGCACTCCCCAGCTAAGATCCAGCCTGGTGTGAGGAAGGAAGTGGGTACAACTGCCAGATACATCGGCCACGTCCCTGCCACCAGAGCGCACACAGCCTGGTGTTGCTGATGGGAGATGGTCAAGGCACTCATTGTTGCTCATGGTTTTTATTTTTCTTCCCCATTTAAAAAAAAAAAAAAAACAACCAAACAAAAAAACCACCAAAAAAACTCAACAAAAACCACCCAGGAAAGTGGAGAGCAGGGCTTGCAGCAGCCTGTGTCCTGGGGCTGCCTGCATCAGGGAGGCTCCACTTCTACAGGCTAAAACCTACCACAAAACTCAGGAGTTTAAATCCCTGTGGACAGAAAAGCTGAATTTCCCCAGCCCAGGGGCTGCGGACTTGCCTGCTCCAGGTGACCAACCCACACCCTCATGTTTCACGATTGCAGAGAAACCTCAAAAAAATAAAAGAAAACCCTGAAAAATGACAAAACCAAAGTGGAGAAACAGGTAAGAGGCTGCTACAGAAAAGCCAGATACAAAAGGGTAAAAAAATCTCCAAGCCCAAAAAACCCTACAGTGATTGTTCTTCAAATTAACTATTGCAACCAGGCAGCGCGGGTAGAGCTTCTCCAGATGGGCACTGCCCCACAGCCCCTGCAGGCAGAGGGTCCCTCTCTGGCGGACCTTTTTGATGGCTGCCTTTTTCTTGAGCTTTCCAGCATCTCCTAAAAAAACCCACACCCACCTGATTGACCCAAAGAAAGTGGTTTTAATGACACCTCTGGGGAGACAGTTTCCTTCAGCATCTCCCCATCCCATGTCATAGGCTGCCTGTCCAGCCTGGGAAGCCCTGGAGACCCTGAGGGCATCGGCTGTACCAGACTGGTGTAAACCAAGCGCCACCCCTGGCAAACGGAGCAAAGACTTTGGGATTTCAGCTTCTCACCAGAGCTGTTTAGAACAACACAAAAGCAAAAGCACAGTTCACTCACCCACTCATCTCTGATCTGTTTTTTCCTAGCCTGAAAGCAAAGGAAATCCTGTCTCCTTGACTCTGCTGCGTCCCACAACCCCTTGAGCATCCTGCAACTGCTCACAGAGCTCAGCCAGAGGGACCGGCTACAGCTCCTGCAGGTTTCTTAGCTGCCCTCCTGTACAGTCACTCCTGAAATCTGTCCTACCCTTCCCCATCCTCAGGTAGAAGAGCAGGGATCCTGGGCCCCAAAGTTGGGGTTCCTCTTCGTCTCCCTGCACAGCTGTGCCAGCAGTTGCCAGCCTGCAGCAGAGCATCAGCAATGGCCAGCTTCCCGAAGCTTCTGGTTCCCCACCATGGATCCATGCACTGGGACCTGCCTCTTGCCAGGAGCCTTCCCTGGAGAAACGATGGCATCGGCTGCCCCAGGTGGGTGAAAGAAAAATACTAAAATAAAGGAAAAAGGAAGCAGCTGGTTCCACTGGTGAGGCTGCGCAGCTGCCACAGCTCCCTCAGCCCCCTCGGCCCAGACACGATGCTCGAGGGGTTCCCCAAAGTCACGTGGCTTCAGGGCAGGGGGGTTGTCTTGTTTTAAAAAGAGCAGCATTTGGTTTGACTGTAGAGAGATGCAAGGCGGCTGCCCCCGCCGCCTGGTCAGTCGCTGATTGTGTTTATAAATCCTTTCTCAGCTGGGTTTCTTAATAATAATAATAATAATTTTAAAAAAGCAAAAAGTCTCCTTTAGCTCTGAACCTGATTGGCTGCTGGAGGCACCAAATACCACTGGGGTGGCTCTGTCAGCAACGCAGACCTGCGCTGCCCATCTGGTGCTCGTCGCTTGAGGCCACCAGGGAGACCCTCACCCTCTGCCCCTGCAGGCAGCAGGACCTGCTGGAGCAGGGAGCCAGAGGCTCAGCCCTCAGTTTCCCCGGTAAACCTCGATCTTGCTGGTTTTGGCCAGCATGTCGATGATGTGTGCCTCAAAGTCAGCATCGTGCACCCCTGTCTTCCTGAACTCCCCGGCATAGCGGTTGTTCTCCCAGTAGTGGTGCCAGTTCCCCCGGCTGTCAGCACCGAACCCAAAGACGTTCACCTGCAGTAGCAAGGGAGGGAGTGAGCCAGAACCCCCCACCAGGCTGGGGCACCCTTGTCTCAGCACCCCCTGCATTGCTGGGGGGACTTTTGAAGGTGCCCATCCCTCTGCACAGCCTTCCCACCTCTCAAGGGTGTGCCCATCACTGTGGTGTTAGGCAATCAGAGTAAGTGACTGCTGCAGTTTGACCCCAAGAATCCACTTCCTTACTTAACCCTGTAAGGTTCAGGATCCCAGCAAAGCCATTCCATGCAAGCCATGAGCTGAAGGAGCCATTACCTACCTCATCACAGACGTGGAGGGCGAAGAAGAGCACCAGCATGCCGGTGGAGGGGTAGCGCCCGTGGTGCTCCGTCCAGCGGTCGTGGATGTACTTGAAGAAGGCAGGATTGTAGATCTGCACCTGGGAGGACAGACTGGGGTTAGTGCAGGAGCCCCAGCAATGATCCCTTTGGCATCATGAAAAGGAAGCTCCTGTGAAGGAGCACTGGGAACCCTGGGAAATGATGAGGTGACAGGGGCCATGGCCATACAGGTGCTTGTTGCAGGGGTAAGGATGAGCCCCACATACCTTTTCTTTGTCCACACGCAGAAAAGGCTTCACAGGCGCGTATGTGCTGGGAAAAGAGCGGAGAGGCAGGTGAGTTCTTGGGGGTCCCATGCCCCCAGCTCCAGTTTGAGTTGCCAAAGGGGGCTCTGGGAGGGAAGAACCAATGTATCCCCACTGCTCCCAGGGGAGCTGTCCTTGAGCTAGGTGAGCCACCAGTGCCCACTGAGTACTTACAACCTGATCTGGCCGGTGGAGAGGGCACTGGCGATCCAGAGCAGGTCCAGGGTTTTGAAGGGCACGAGCACGAAGCTGACGTTGGAGGGCAGGTTCTTGGCACTCTCCGGGTACATGAAGTGGTGTGTGGTCCGACCACCCACATCGCCCTCAAAGCCCACTGTGGGGGCCTGGTTCATCCTGGGGAGAGAGCAGGGACGATGACACCACCCTCCCAATGCCCTGTGCTTTGCAGATGACATGGGTGATCACCACGAGCTGCTGAATGCTGCCAAGCAGCAGTTTCCCACCCAGGGGAGGTCTGGACTCACTCCCATTCATCCCAATAGCCGGTGGTGCCAGCATCACCCCATGTCTCTGTACTGCCCAGGCGGGCAGGTCCCCGGCAGTGCTCTCTGGCCCTCACCGCATCACAAAGTCGTGCCCGTCGATTTCCGGCCCGTAACCGGAGCCGCGTAGGTTGCCTGAGTTGCCAACCACGGCACAGCGGCGGCAGCGGCGTGGGTCACGGGAGCGGTAGGGATCCTCGCCCGGTACGATCTGGAAGAGCTTGCTCAGGACCTCGTGGGTGTTGTGGGACTTGAACTGGGGCTGCAGCATCTGCAAGAAGGGGAAGGAGGGCGCGGGGAATCAGACAGCGCCCTCTCCTTGATGGTGGAGGAGGAATCTGTGCCTCCCGTGCCAGAGCACACCATGGCATTCCCGCCCCTTCGCTCACCATCCACCACCTCTGGACGTCGGGCGGTAGGTCCATGTTCTCCTTGGTCCACACTGGGGACACGGTGCCGTCATAGCGCCCATCAAACCAGTCGGTGGCCCCGGGCTCCTCGGCCGGGCAGCGGCGGCAGGCGCAGCCCCGGGGGTACGGCCCCCCCTTGCTGAGCCGCTGCATCCCGGCATAGCCGGGCACCAGCTTCACCCGGTGGATGCCTCCCAGCCCGCCGGGGTCCAGGTAGGCGATGCTGTGGTGCGAGTAGGTGAAGAGGAGGGACATGACAAAGACGAGCAGGAAGGCGGCCGAGAGGAAGCAGAAGCGCAACGAGCACTTCATGGTCGGCGGGTGGCTGAGCCGGGGACGGCGCCCGCTCCGGCACAGGGCGCGGGCATAGGGCGCGGGAGGGCGTCAGCCGGCCAGCGAGGCTCCCTGCGGGAACGAGAGCTGTAACTAACTCCCTGAGGCGGCGGTGTGGGGAGGGGGATGTAGAGCCTCCCACGACCCACCGCACCGGGCTCTTACCTGCTAGGCTGCAGCTTTCCATCCGCGTTGTCCGGCCGCGGCGAGGGCCCCCGGTGGCTCCACGTGCCAGGCAAGGAGCATCTGCGGAGGGGTCCGGCACAGCTCGGCGCACCGGCCTCAGCCGCGGCACCGCGCTCCGGCGGCTCCTCCAGGTCCCGGCCCCGGCTGGCGCTCAGCTGCGACGGTGCTCATCATCCCCGGGGTTTAGCTGATCCGCTGGCACGCTGCCCTCAGCCGCTGGCTCGGGAACACGGCCACCACGACACCAGCCTGGAGCGGGAAGGAGGGGACTGCGGGTCAAGGGGTGGCGATACAGACAGCGGAGCTGGGGGGCTGCGCCGAGCAGGAGGAGGGTGCTGGGGGCTAGGGAGTGTATTCCCCACTGAACACCCCAAAATGCCTCCCAGCCCGTCCCAGGCACGGGGCTGCAGGGTACAAGCCGTCCCCGAAGGGGACAAGCAGGCGCAGGGTGCGCAGGGAGCTGAGATGCCGGCATCGCTATCCGTGCCTGGGGAACTCCCAGCAGCTCCCGGACTGTGCCCTCCCTGTCTCTGCCAGACAAAGGCTCAGCCATGAACTCGCCTCCGGAGCCAAACAAGCGGCTCCATTCTGTAGGCTCAATTCTCCTTCTCTATCAAGCCACAAGCAGCCCCTCCAAAACCCTCTTCGCCGGCTGCCGCCGCCGCCGAGACAGCCGGGAAGCAGCCGCTCCGCAGCCTGACGGGCACCCCGGGGACGGACGCTGGCGACTGTCCCCCCCGAGTGGCCGCGTCCCTTGGGGAAGGTCACTTGCTCGCTCGTGATCCTGGAGGGTAAAAATAGCTAGGGCAGAGGTGCTGGCGCCTGCGCCCGGCGAGGAGCGGCCAAGCCCCCCGAGTCGGGGGTGGGGGCCAAAGCCAGACCATGCTCCTTGGCCAAATTAAAAAAAAAAGGTTGAAAATCCCCTTTTAACCCAGTCACTGAGCTGGGGCAGGATCCAGAATCCCAGGGCGTTGGAGACATGACCTCCCCTCCAGGCCTTTTTGGGGAGGGGGTGACCGCCCCCCAAGGTCAAACCCTGCAGAGGCATCACCTCCACGGCTCAGCCCTGGCCCCAATTAAGCCAATGCCGAGGCCGGCAGCACTAATTAGGAGCCGGCAGGCACCAGGATGCTTCTTCCCTAGGAAAAACATCTTCTGCAAGACGCTGGCTTGCTTTCCAGGAACAGACTGCTAAGCTCCCAAAAACCTCCTTGTTGGGATGGGAGGAGAACATGGACCCCTAAGTCTCTCCCAGCCCATTGCACTGCCAGGCATGGACACCTCCCGCACAAACCATTAACCCCCTGACAAATATTTGTTCAAGTGGGGACAATCTTTAAAGGAAAGAGCCGAAAACTGAAGGCACATCCCAGTTCAAGTGTTTTTCTGGGCTCTGGCGGGGAATTTTAACACGCCTACATGGCACACGCATGGCCAGCAGTGACTGCAACCAGTTCCTTGGGCTGCTGCCAGCGGAAAAAGCAGGGTGGTTGTTAAACAGAGGGTTTGCATTTAAGGAGTTTGGGATAAAGCCAGTGAAAAGCTGTAACAGCCCACCCCGATGCAAAACGCTGGAAAGATTCGCAGGTAAAAGGCAATGTTAGGGCTTTTTTCAGCTATGATGTGGCAGGGCCACCAAGCAGGACGGGCTGATCCCCTTCCCCTGCTCCCGCTGCTCACCATCCCACGGGGCTTTTTAAAGGCTAAAGGAAATGAGCTATCACGTGCTTGTGTTATTTTTGTTCCTGGTGAAAGGGGGAAAATCCCTTTCCGGCTCCCCAGCTCAGCCTCGTCCTGCCTGAGGCATCCCAGCCCTGACATCATCTGGAGCACATTTTGTATGGCCCCCATCCTGGGGCCTCCTGGAGCTGCCCCCGACCACAGCGGGGGGGAAAACCCCCGTCCAGCCCAGCTCATGCGCGGTAAAAGAAGCCTTAAATCCCAGCGGCTGGTTTGAGTCATCATTTTCCTAGTAGGAGCTGGCAGCTATTTCCATCTGCACTAGTCCTTACAGCCCCCAGCAGGGACAGGGCACCCACAAACACAAACATCCCCCAGCAATATCCATGCCCTCCCTGCCCAATCCTAATCCAACCCGCCTCCACAAATAAAACCCCACTTGCAGGAGCTTATTGCACTAGATTTTGATTTTTCCTTCTTAAAATAACAAGGGATTTCAGGATTTCTCCTGTGGTGAGCAAGCTTGGCAACTCAGTGATGCCACCAAATACCCTTTCATTCCCAAATTCATCCCCAGGATCCTAAATTGCCTCCTGAGGACCATGTGCTCATCAAACACAAGTTTCTCTTTGATTGCAGGAGATAATGAAGCAAGGCTATTAAAAGGTCCTGGGAAATTGCTCTGCTGCTTTTACAGGTGGATGCTTTTTTCCAATCATATAATCTTTAATTTCAGGATGAGTGCTGGAGCGATGTGACAGAGAGCCCCAGGGCCTGGAGGATGCCTGTCCCTTCCCTGTCAGACAGAACACCATTGAGTACATCCCCACTTGGCATCTTTAGGTCTCGTTGGCTTTGTTTGCTCATTTCTAAGATATCCTGAGGTTGTTGGCACAGATTTCCGTGCCAGTAAATGGCAGGGTGGGCAAAGGAAGGAGCCATCACTGGGACATGGGATGTCACCCTATTAGGGGCAGGGAGAGAAGGGCAGTGGAGGAGCAGTGGCAGCATTGTCTGCACTGACTGCTGCTCTTCCTAGGGGATGAATGGGCTGAAAATTCCCCCAGGAGTCCTTGGGAAATGCCACCCTGGGTGACCAGGTGCTACTCATCCCATGATCCCTGTGCAGAGACATCACTTCTGCCACGACCGAACCACTGATTGGGTGCCAGAGCGGTGCATGGCTCCTGCAGGTGGAGGAGAGAGAGGCACACAGGGGACCCCTTGGACTGGACTGGCATCTCTGTCATGGGTGGAAAACCTGAGAATTAGGGTTGGGTGTTTTTGACAGGGAAGGAATGGATCTGAGTCTTCTCCCACCTCCTTCAATGCCAGGCAGACACAGTGAGTGGTGACCTGTCCTTGTTTCAGGCGTGACTTCAGTGGGCTGGATTACTACAAAAAGTCATAAAACTGTTCAAATTTCCTTTTGCCCATGGCCCAAGCGCTGCCAGAGGTTACAGCCCCTGGGCAGAGTGCCAGGGAGCCGCTTGCCTCCATGGGGCCGTCAGCTCGCGTTAGCTTGGAACAGCGAGCAGGAATCTGCCAGGGGCAGCGCGGGAGGGGACGATGCCCTGTCCCTCTGCATCACTGGGCTTCCAAAGCCAAAACAGCACTTGGTGAGAAAAGCACAGTTAATTAAGAAGGTCCTTCCTGCTTCACCCATCCAGAGGGATTATATTTTCCCCTTGAACTTTTTTCCTCCCTGGCAGCTGGATGGGAGAGGGAGCAGGGAGCACACCCAGTGTTGACACAAGGATGGTTGTCCCTGCCAGGGGACGATGCCATGAAGATCTGATGGCCAGCAGTATACAACCACCAGGTATTAAGAGAAGAAGCCAATTTCATGTGTTAAGCCATCACTACATCCCGACAGCAGTGAGGACCTGGTAACTTATTCTTCATCCTTTTAATTAATCATATTCTTATCAGCCAGCTCAATCAGCTAGTGGAGCCAAGTTAATTGGGTTTCCCGTGTTTTAAACCCTACTCGCATCCCTGGCTGCCAACAGCAGCAATTCCAGCCTTTCCTTCTGTCTGGCCTCCAGAGGGGTTATTTCGGGCTCATCCCTCAGCGCTGGGATAGGGCCAGGAAAGAGAGTGGAGGCCAAATCCCCAGTGCAGTGCTGGGATGGAGCCAGCCATGCTGAGGCCATTTCCTATGGGATCTGGGAGTGCAGGGGAGTGCCAGCAGTGGGAAAACAGAACGGAATGCTCCCACCCTTGCGGGTGGATGGGCCTGCAGGGACTGGTCCAAGAGCATCCTGAGTTCCTTTGCTCAACTGCAGCGGGACCCTCAGGGAACTGCTCTGGCTCAAAGACCCCGTGCTGCTCAACGGAGCGATGCTGGGTGGGCACTCTCCCCGCCAAAATTCACACTGGCAGAAGTAGCCAAGGCAGATGCCCATCCCTGAAGCTCACACTCCCGTTGGGACCAGCCAGCCCCATGTGCCAGCCTGTGTGGCTGATGTCCCTGCGCATTCTCCAGTGCCATTTCCCCCACCCTCTGCCAGCCATTCTGGGTTTCCCCAGGCTGCCATGGGGAAAAGGGGACCCTGGCCCCTTCACTCCAGGGATGTTGATAAGCCCAAGGTCATGCTCACAGCATGGCCTTGTCACGCTCAGCTCCCTGTGCCAGAAGAAGCAGCTCCCTCCTTGAGGCAGGACAGGCAGGGAGGGGAGTGGGATTCTCTCCCCTGATCCTGAATGCTTGTGGAACTGAGTGGCAGAGCCAGCCCAGCTGCTCTGCACCCCAAGCACCCACCCCAGACCCCCCAGTTTGCACCAACTCAAATACCACCAGCTCAGGCACCACTCAGCTGGGTACCACTGAACCCTGGGTCACACACCACCACACCCAGCTGAGTCCCACTGAGCAGCCAGGTTTGGCCAACCAACCCAGCAGAACAGAGGAGGCAGAGTCCGGGGCTTGCCACCACCTCTGCCTTCTTCTCTCTCCCACCCTTGCCGCAGTTCCCTGTGCAAAGCCATCTGGTCCCATGGGGAGCCAGCTCCCCACTGCAGGCCACATTTCTGCCTCATCGTCCCACAGCTGCACACTGAGGGCAGCAGGGTCTGCCTGGTCCCTGTCCCCCTTCCTGCCAGCTGCACAGACACCCCACAGACAACCCTGAAGCAGTCTCCCTGCAGCCTCAGCTGCCTGTGAAGATGCAGCCACACCTCAGGCAAACATGCTCTGTAGGAAGGGCAGGGCCCCTGCTCTGCTTTCACCACCAGCATCCGGTGAGCTGCCAGCAGCACCCTGAGCCTCCCCGCCCGGCTGGGAAAGAACCACTTCCCCTCCATCACTGCCGCTGGTTTTACCAGCCTGGACCCTTTAGGTTCATGCCTGATGCCTCACCAGGAAAATATGTGCAGGAGTGCAGGACAGGCGGGTGCTGCACCAGGAGGTGCCACTGCCACTTGTGGCCCTCTGCCTGGGGAAGGCGAGCAGGGACACGGGGCCCCCCTGCACTTTCCTGTCTTCCTCCCTGGATATCATCAGCGCGGAGGATCCGAGGCGCTGGAAACCCAAAGGTTCTCCTTTGGCTTTTGAGGGCTGGTTGATGGGTGCAGTACCCACAGCCACTCTCTTTCCCCCGGGGCACAACCCAAGCTGAGAACTGCAAATTCGGTGCATGCTGTGGGTGGCCCCAAAAAGCCACCAGGGTTTGCTCCACCTGCGGGCAGCACTGAGAGGACGTTGAACTCGTTCAGGAAATTACACCTATGAGATTTCATTGCAGGGAAGTTACAAAAGGCTCCCCAGGCTGGAGGGCATCAATCCCAGCACAGCCCAGTTACAGCCAAGAACTCCCACTCTATGTAAAATTAGAGCAGTTCCACTGGTGAGGGCCCCTGACTTCCTCTCTCCACTAGCTGGGGCTCCGCTCAGACACCTGGGAAGAAGGGGGAGCATTTGCAGCTTCCTAATTAGCCCAATTACTGTTGCAGATCAAAAGTCCTTTGCTGGGGATACCCAGAGCAAAGTGATTGCACCTTGTTCTGGTTTCCCAAGAGCAGCTGTTGAGGGTGTTATTTTAGAGCTCAAACACTGAACTATCCAGCCCGTAAGAAAAAAAAAATCTATATATCACACATGCATATATATATAACATCTTAAAAAATATATTCATTACTCATCTATGTGTGGTTTTGGGGGTATCTTTGGGAACTTTGCCTTGGAGTTGGGACCCAAATCACTTGCACTTTCCAAAAAAAGCTTTTGGAAGACGCCGGTGGCAAAGAGCAACATGAAACCAAGAGATGCCCTGGAGCCCAGCGCGGAGCCCAGCAGGGCAGGGAGATGAGGTTCCCAGCCTATCCCATCACATCCCACACTCGCGGGGTCAGGCGGGCTCCGATAAATCCTGGCTCATGAAGAAGCACTGAAGCCGGCCAAGCCACTGGAAAGCAATTAGCAGCTTGCAGTCGTGCAAAAATTAAATGCAATGGAAGGAGATGAAAGCCATCGAGCTGCCGGGACCTCGGCCTGCCAAACTGGGCGGCATCCGGCGTGCCGAGAGCCCGCAGCAAAACCACCGAACCCTCAGTGCCACCGGAGCCTTTCCCCAAAAAGCGGCAGTTTGGAGCTTGTTTGGGCACGAAAATTCAAGCGTTCCCGCAGCATGCGGCTGCCGGGGCTCTCCCTGCCGGCTCTCCCTGCCTGCCTCCGGCGCCGGCGAGGCGTGGGCGGTGAGCGGAGCGCGCCTCGCCGTTCCCAAGAACCGCCATGAGCTCCTCGGAAGAGAGGGAAGCGCTTTTGACAGGCAGCTGCCGCACACCACCGGCAGCGGGGCTGCTGTCGCTGCCAGATGGGGACAGACAGACAGACAGACAGACAGACGGGCACGCGCGCGCCGGGCGGGGGAGGGCGGCGGGCAAGGCACCCCCCCACAGCCCAACCCTCCCCGCTGAGGCCGCGACTTTTGCTTCTGATACAAGGGAAAGAAAAAAGAAAAAGGAAAACCAAGCCCGAAGCGCTGAGGAACTTCCCGCTGGCGCTCACCGTCTTGGCCACGATGTGGCCGGGGCGGCTGCTCAGGGCTCGGAAGAGGCGAGCCCGAGATAATGCAGGGCAAAACTGCCTTCACCAGCTCGAAGCCCACATGTCTTCCTGGAGGGCGGCTCAGCAACTTTTGGGGTTTGTTGTGATTTGGTTCCCCCCAGCCACGTTTTATGATTGTAGACAGCAGGCGGGGACGTGACCCTTCCTCCAGTCCGAGCTTGCACGCTGCCCGAGTGCCATCCTCCCCCCAGTATTTTCCTGCTGGGATGAAAAGCCCTCATTCTAGGGAAATATTTGGGAGCTTTGGACTAAGTACTCTGACTCTGCAGCTGGAGCCCGAGCAAAACCTTGCCTTCCCCTTGTGCCAGCAGCACTTGAGCCCCCGGCATGTGTGAGGACCCCTTGAATTGCCAGGCCCTGAAATAACGGGCTCCGGTATCAATCCCACCCTGGCAGCCGTGCTTCAGCCAGGGAAACACCCTGAAACACTGGGATAGGCACACCGATAAGATCTCACACCAATGCCCGTGTTAGTGGGGGG
>NW_024581093.1:6558903-6615777 GCF_017639235.1 Corvus kubaryi | reverse complement strand
CGTGACACACGGCATCCATTGCATGGGTAGTGGCAGCCAGGATTTCATTAGTTGCCCCCCCCCCCCCCCCCACAGGAGGGACAAGGGACATCCCCTGCTCGGTGACACAGTTTCCTACCCTGTCCCCAGGGACGCTCAGGCTGTTTGTGAAATCCTGGCTGCCACTACCCATGCAATGGATGCCGTGTGTCACGCAGCCATGTGTCACACTGCTGCTGAGGGACCTTACACTCACTCTGGCACTGGTGGGGACTAGGGCCACTCGCAGCCAGCCCTCCCACCCTGGTCCCCCGGCTCTGCCCTCAACATCCCAGGACACACGGCTGGAGGGGAGCAGCTCCATCAGCCCCAGCCCCGACACCCCTGCTAGGGCCAGCATGCTCCCCGGGGCGAGCACATCCTCCCCAGGCAGCACCCTGGAGCTACTCCCCGTGGCTGGGGCCAGCACATCCTCCCTGGGGACAGCACCTCAGGGCCCGGGCCGGCATTCTGGACCAGCTCAACCTCCCGGGTCTGAACCCAAAGCAACTCGCGTGGATGCTCCCGGCAGCCAGCATCCAGCACCGGGAGCAGCACCCAGAACCCGGACCTGCACCCCGGACAGGAGACAGCATATCCTCCCGGGGCTGTTCAGCACCCATTGCATCCCGGCGGGATGCTCTCAGCCCCGAGACCTGCACCCAGCCCCGGGACCTGCACTCATCACCGGGACCAGCAACCGGGACCACGACACCGGGGATGAACCCAACGCACCCCGTGGATGCACCCCGAGGCCAGCTTCCAGCACCGGCACCAGCCCGCGGCACCGGGGCAGCTCCCGGGCGGGCTCCCCCGCCGCAACCCGCTACCCCCGCCGCCTCCCCGGGACCGGCACCCCGAGCCGAGCCGGGCCGTGCCCGCACCCCCCGCCTCGGGCCCACTCTCCGCCGCGGTACCTGGCTCAGCTCCGGCATGGCCCCGCCGCCGGGCTCACCCGGGCCCCGCCGCCACCGCCCTCCGCGCCGTGCGGAGCCGTGCCGCGCCGTGCGGGGCGGGGGGAGCGGGCCCGGCAGGCTGGGAGATGTAGTCCTGGGCCGCCTGGCGGCGCTTGTGGGACTTGTAGGAAGAGAGAGGGGCCGCCTGCACCCACCCTCCCCACCGGCATCTCAGGAATCTACCCTGGTGCCCAGCCCGGGACTCACCCCGGCACATAGGCACCCCCCAGTCCGGTGCCCAGCATCGGTATCCCCGGTATCCACTCGGAGCATCGGCAACCCCCTGAACACTCCCGGTACCCAATCCGATACCCAACTCGGTAACTACTTCGGTACCCATCCCAGTACCCACCCGGCGCACCGGCATTTCCGGGCATCGGCACCCCAATACCCATCCCCCGTTATCCACCCCCGGTATTCACCTGGCGCGCCGGCATCTCCCGCTACCCTCCCTGGTACCCAATCCGGTACCCACCTCGGCACCCGTCCCAGTGCATCGACATTCCCCAGTACCCAGTACCCCGACAGAACCCCAGCACACAGCGGGCACCCATCCTGGTAACCCACCGGGAGCCGACATCAGCGCCCACCGCCCGGGCACCCCTCCTCTCTGCAGAGAACCCTGTGAGGAGCCGGACTCATTACAGGGGTGACCCAGGGCACTTAGGGGTGCGCACCACCGCCGAGACCCATTTTAGGACAGAAAACGTCAAACCTCCATTCCCCCTTTGCAAGACCCCCGAGATGGGGGAAGGGAGGGGGGAAGCAGCACGGGGGTGCGCTGTGCCTTTAAGGGGGTCTGTGTCCCGCCGCGCAGTACACTGGGAATTGTAGTCCCTCAGTGCCGGGCGCCCCGGAGCGGCAGCGGGGGTTGGACTAAACATCCCAGCAAGCCCCGCGGCGCCAGGCTGGGGGCGGAGGAGGTGCCTATGGCGGCGGAGTGGAGCGCTATTCTCCTCACCTGCCGGCGGGGCCATGGCAGCGTGTCCGCCCTGCAGCGAGGCAAGTGACGGGGCGGGCGCCCTCCCTCCCTCCCTGCCCGCGGCGGCGGGATCGGCTCTCAACGCCGCCCGCCTCTCGTTTGGCAGAGCTGGAGGTGCGGCGGCTGCGGGGCGGGCTGGGCCCGCGCCCCCCCGCGCTGCTTCTGGCCGTGGAGGACCCCTGGGCCCACCTGGGCAGCGGCGGGGCCACCCTGAACGCTTTGCTGGTGGCGGCCGAGCACCTCAGCGCCCGCGCCGGATGCACGGTGAGAGGTGACAGCCTCTGGTGGGTCCGGGAAGGCTGGAAGTCAGGAGGGGACGCTGGAAGTGAGGGGGGTGCCTGTCCTGTCCCCACTGACTCTTCCCTGATGTCCTCTCCCAGGTGGTGACCGCTGACGTCCTGAGGGACGCCCGCATCCTCATCTTGCACATGGTGAGAGCAGACCTACAGCCCAGCATGGGACCTCTCATTGCACCCGCTCCCTCCCGGTGACCCTGCCATATTCTCTGTCCCACCAGGGCCGCGACTTCTCCTTTGACGACTGCGGCCGTGCCTTCACCTGCCTTCCCGCCGAGGAGCCTGGCGCCCCAGCCGAAGCGCTGGTTTGCAACCTGGACAGCCTGCTGGGGACCATGACACACCGGGTCTGTGTAGCCTGAGGATGGGGCCCCGGGGATGAGTTTGGTTTCCAGCAGGATGGGAGCGGTGTTGGGTTCCTGGGCTCCTTTCCTGCCGTACCTGGGCATGTGGTCCTTCTCTTGGCAGCTCTGTGTGGGCTCCCCACCTGGCGTCTGGGTCTGCAGCACCGACATGCTCCTCACTGTGCCCTCAACACCAGGTGGGTGGATACCAGCCTTGCTTTGGTGTGGGACAGGGTTCTTAACCAGCAACACATCTGGTTCAGCCTGTGCCATGCTCCCATGAGGGTGTGGATGTTCAGCTATTGCTGTCCTGTGCACAGCTGGGAGAATCCGTTGTGCCTGCAGTGAGGTGGCCAAGGCTGGATGCTGCTGCCACTTGCGCTGCTGTGGTGCAGGTTTTCAGGCAGTTGTGCCCAGTGTGAGTACATGCACTGCCCCAGTGGGCACTGGTCTCTGTCCCTCCCCCCAGGGATCAACTGGGACAGCTTCCAGGGTGTCCGAGTGATCGCAGTGCCCGGGAGCCCAGCATATGCCAGGAACCATGGGGTCTACCTCACCAATGAGCAGGTTGGGGCAGCTCCCCCTTCAAGAGGCATCCCTTGAAGATGCAGTGGTCTCCAGTCCTGTGATGCCTTGGGTGCTGGGGTCTCAGCACTGCTATGGCTGCTTGGCCTAGCGTTCCCTGAAGAGCTCACTGGGATGGTTTTGCTCCCAGGGGCTGGTACGTGATATCATCTACAAAGGCACGGAGGCCCAGATCCAGCAGTGTGCAGGGCCAGACGGCACCGTCCCCCTGGTACGGCATGACTCAGGTATTGGTGACCCTGCCAGCCCCGTCCTTTGTGTCACCTCAGCTGCAGCCTCAGCCCTGATGTGCCTGGCAGGTCTGTGGGATTGTTTTCTTCTCCTCGGATGCTGCCGAGCAGCTTCTGGCCACCCATGTCATCCCTCCTCTGGATGCCTGCACCTACATGGGACTGGACTCGGGGGCTCCACCCATCCAGGTGACAGCCCCTCTGTGGGGAATGGGACCCTTTGCCACACAGGTGTTGCTGCTGGGCATCTCTTTAGGGTCTATTTGCCCCCACACTTCCGGATTTGGGTGGGAGAGGTAATGGGAGGGATCACCCAGCAGCAGGGTGGGGTTCAGGATGGCTGGACCCAACAAGTCCATTTTCTCCCCAGCTCTCCCTCTTCTTCGACATTGTGCTGTGCATGGCAGGGGGGATGACAGAGGAGGATTTTGTGAAGGGTGGTGGTGATACCAGTGTGAGGAGTGCCCGCTCTGTGCTGTGGACAGCTCTCCGTGGCTTCCCTCTTAGCATGGGTGAGTGCTTCCTTCCAGCTTCTAGTGGAGTGTCCCTGCCCAGGGGGTTGTAATTAGATGATCTTTAAGGTCCCTTCCAACCCCAACCATTTTATGTTTCTATGCTGTGGTGAGTGCATGTGATGTGACTCATTCCTAGGCACTCTTCCCTGCATGGGAAGAGATGGGGTGGTCAGGGCCTGACAGTCATCTCTGGGTCCCCAGGTCCTCACTCCTGACCCCTTCAGCTGGGGATGTTCAGCCTGGCTCACACGAGTGTCAGGCACACCCACATTTTTTTGTCCATGTGCTGAAATTTCTCCTGCCCCCCACAGCCTGCATTCCCAATGCATCCTATGACTACATGACCGCCTCTGCGAGCGACCACATCCGCAGCCTGACTCTCCTGCCTGGCTCTGCCAGCCACCTCCGCTTCTGCAAGACAGCCCATTCCCACGTGGATGTATGTCCTTCCATCCCAGCCTTGCTCATGCGCGTTTTTTGGGGTTTGCTCTGGGCTGTGTGCCCAGACCCTGGTCCCACGTGTCTCTGTGCCCTTGACAGCAGCCCTGTCTCCTGGAGGATGGCTCTTCAGTCACCAACTGCCTGCTGGAAGGAGCTGTGCAGCTGGCAGCTGGCAGTGTCATCCAGCACTGTCACCTCCAGGTACATGACTAGGATGGGGGTGACCCACCGCTCCCAGTGCATCGAATGGGCAGCAGGGTGACGTGCTGCTGCCTAGGATGGAGGAACTGCAGCTGTGAGATTTGGGATGCCCTTCCTCTTTGAGACTGCCTTTTGGCTCATACTGGGCACCCTGGTGGCTGTCACCCTCTGCAAACAAGGGGATGAGACTGTCACCTCTGCCCTGTCCTGAGCTGGGAACCAGGGCAGACCCTCTGCTTTGGGGGCTCTGTTACGGCTGTGAGCCCTGGAGGCTGTCACCTGGCCTGAATTTCCACAGTCCGTGTTTCTGCAGCCTTGTGACAAAATTATGTCCTGCCACCTGGCTTGTGCTGGCACCAGCTTGTCTCTCAGGGTGGTTGTCCCATTCCAAGGTCAGGATTTGGCTCTGGTTTGAGGGCCAGCGATGCCATTGTTGCTTCTTCTTCAGGGTCCCCTGGTGATCGGTCCTGGGTGCCTCCTCTCGGGCCTTGACGTGGGCTCCTCACCAGCCCTGCGGGGCCATCCCCTACGTGATGTTGTCCTGCAGGGCCACCACATCCGGCTGCGTGACCTGCCCTGCCGCGTGTTCACTCTCACTGGCCGCCTCGATGACTGGCAGGTATGGGGGCAGTGAGATGGCACGAGGCTCCCAGTGAAGCCAAGGTGTGACCAGCCCCTCTGTGCCCCTGCAGATCCCTGTGGAAGAGGCCACCTATCTGAACGTGCCCTGGGCTGAGTTTTTCCAACAGACGGGTGTACGGTAGGTGCCACATGTCAGGATGGGAGAGGAGACCCAGCTCCCAGAGGTGTCATGACCACCCCAACCCATCCCACATTCCATCTCCCCTCGTGGAAGGTGTCCTCGAGCCCCAGGGCAGAGCTGATGGTCTCTCCCTCCATCAGGGAAGGGGACCTTTGGGATGCTGAGACGCCACGGAGGAGCCGCTGCCTGCTCAGTGCCCGGCTCTTCCCGGTGCTGCATGCCCGTGAGGCCCTGGGGCTGAAGGATGTGCTGTGGCTGCTGGGCCTGGCCACGGTGGCCAGTGAGCAGCTGGCACACTGGCGGATGGCGTGGCGTATGTCCTGGCAGGAGCTGCTGCCCTGCCTGGACATGGAAGCCGAGCTGGGTGCCCGCCAGGCCCTGTTCTTCCTGCAGGGCCAGTGCAAGGTGCGGCGGGTGCTGCTGGGACGCCAGGACAGCAGCCTCCTGCCACTTGCCCGCAGTGCTGTCCATGAGGGCTACCATGAGGCTATGCTGGGCACACTGGATGAGGGTGAGCTGGACTCACTAGCTGCGTATCTGGTTATCAGGACTGTTCAGTGCTCCCCACCCCCTTCGGTGATCCCCCCTATTTCAGGACCCCATGGGGTGCACCTGCAGGGCATCCAACAAGCCTGGGTGGGTGCAAGCCATGCAAGTCCTGCTCCTGTGGGGACAGCTTAAGGCAGAAGTGGGCTGGTTTGGGGTGCAACCTGCAGCCAGGCTGTGGCTTTGCAGCCTCCTTTTATTTATTTTTTTTATTTTCTAGTTGCCTCCACAGCCAGCGATGCTGGTATTGCAGCACGGGCACTTGCCTGTATTGCTGAGGTCCTGGGCTGCATGGCACAAGGGGAAGGCGGCTTGCGGAGCGGTCCTGCTGCCAACAGGGAGTGGGCCTCAGCTTTTGGGCGCCTGGAGAGCGGGGACATCGCTGGTGGTGTCCAGAAGCTGGCTGCTGAACGCCAGAAGTGGATGAGCCGGTGAGGCTGAGGCTGGCAAGAGGCAGCAGGCAGCTGCTCCATTCCAGGCGTTGGTGCTATCATGGAGATGTGGCAGTGGGCTCAGCATCTTTCTTATCCCAGGCCGGCTCTGCTGGTGAGAGCAGCTCGGCATTATGAGGGGGCCGAGCAGATCCTCGTCCGGAAGGCAGTGATGTCCTCGTGCCAGTTCATCACCGTGGAACAGGTGGAGCTGCCACCCTTGGGGCACTGGGTGCAGGTGGTATGTCCAGCCCGCCTGGACCTCTCCGGTGAGCGCATCCCCCCAGTCAGATGATCCATGTCTCACCCCTGTGGTGGTGGGGGAAGAGTCAGAGTGCCCCCTGAGGCTGATGGTGAGTGTTGGCAGGTGGCTGGAGTGACACACCCCCCATCACCTACGAGCACGGGGGGGCTGTAGTGGACGTGGCGGTGCTGGTGGACGGGTGCCGGCCCATTGGTGCCCGGGTGCGGCGCATTGTCCAGCCGGAGCTGCGCCTCGTCAGCCTCAGCGGGACACCACGGAGCGAGGCAGTGGCAGAGCTGGTGTGCCGGGAGCTGGAAGACTTACAGGATTACTGCCAGCCACATGCACCAGGTGAGGGGTCACCAGCCGCCAGCCTGGCTCTGTACCTGTGATGTCCCTTTGCTGCCAGGGTGGCCCTCTCTGGGGCCAGTGGGATGAGGGAGCAGGTAGCACAGCAGGCATCAACTTCCTTTTTGTTTCAGGAGCCCTGCTCAAAGCTGCCTTTATCTGCACCCAAATTGTGCAGTTCCCCTCACAGACACCCTTGAGGGCCCAGCTGATGGAGAGCTACGGGGGTGGCTTTGAGGTGCACACCTGGTCAAAGCTGCCCCACGGGTCTGGCCTCGGTCGGTTTGCAGGGAAAGGGCTGGGCAGTCCCTCACTGGTGCCTGGGAGTGGGGCATTGCCCTTGCTGCCCCCTGGCCTTCAGGGCCACAACAGTGCCTCACTGCCCTGGCCCTGCTTGTGCTCCCTGCAGGCACCAGCAGCATCCTGGCAGGAGCAGT
The DNA here is from genome assembly GCF_017639235.1 of Corvus kubaryi. Taxonomy (NCBI): domain Eukaryota; kingdom Metazoa; phylum Chordata; class Aves; order Passeriformes; family Corvidae; genus Corvus; species Corvus kubaryi. Next base: position 6,608,440 of record NW_024581093.1, on the reverse strand, counting down.
GATGGCATCCCTGTACCGGGCAGCAGGGAAGGCTGCCAGCACCGAGTCCCTTATCCATGCTGTGCTGCACCTAGAGCAGAGGCTCACAACAGGTAGGACCTGGGAGATTAGCTGACCCACAGGGTGGGGGTCCCAGCAGTGACTGATGACCCTCTGCCCTGCAGGGGGTGGTTGGCAGGACCAGGTTGGTGGGCTCGTTCCTGGCATCAAAATCGGGAGGTCGAAGGCCCAGCTGCCACTCAGAGTGGAAGTGGAGCAGATTTTGGTCCCTGATGGTTTTATCCAGACCCTGAATGATCACTTGCTGCTGGTGTACACGGGGAAGACTCGCTTGGCCCGCAACCTGCTCCAGGTAATGCCTGGGTGTCTCTGGGTGTCGCAGAGTGCCTCTGCTCCCCCTGTGGCCTTTGGTGCCATCCCCTTCACTTGTGCAGCTTTGCCGCCCCAGAGTGAACTGGCACCCGAGGCTATGGGTGCAGCACTGCCTCCCCAGAGCCAGGAGGACAGTGACAGGGACATTCTGGCCTCTTGCAGGATGTGGTGAGGAACTGGTATGCCAGGCTGCCCTCCATTGTGCAAAATGCTGACGCACTGGTGAGCAATGCCGAGGAGTGTGCCCAGGCCTTGAGGCAAGGTGTGAGCCCCTTCCCTGGGCCAGGTTGGCCCTTTTAACAGCTGAAGAAACACAGGGAGAGGCTGTGCAGTCTTGGAGGGGAAAAAGGCTGGGGGATGCAGGCTCTTGCAGCTGCAGAAGCCTCAAATCCTCTCCCAGGCCCACCTTCACCAGGCAATACCCCAAAATTCAGGCTTGAACAAAGATTTTGAAGAAGAGGGGGTTAGACATGCTGAATTTGATTGATTGGCAGTGGGCCATTGGTGACAGGGCTGGGGGCCATGCCTGGTCAGTGCAGCGCGTTTATCTGGCTGCTGCAGAGAGGAAGCTGGAGCATTAAAGCAAGCAAATCCTGCCCCTGTGGAGGATTAAAAATAGCAACGTGACAGGGCTGGGGTTGCCTGCTCGGCCAGCAGAGCTGGGAGGAACTGGAAAAGAGAAGGCAGAATTTAGCTTGGGCTGAGCAGGAGAGCCAGAGATGTTTCTGCCCTTTGGGTGAGAAACAGAGACAAGTAATTTGCAATATTACCTCCTCTGCAGGTGACCTGCTGCTCCTTGGCAAGTGCCTGGACTGCTACTGGCAGCAGAAGAAGTGCATGGCCCCGGGCTGTGAGCCGCTGGCCGTTGGGCGCATGATGGATGCTCTCCGGCCCTACGTCCACGGGCAGTGCTTGGCTGGGGCTGGGGGCGGCGGCTTCCTTTACGTGTTAACCAAAGCCCCTCGGCAGAAAGAGGCTTTGCACCGGATCCTGGCAAACACCGAGGTGAGCTGTGAGCCCCCCACTGCTGCAGGCGGCTTGCAGCAGCCTTATATAGAACATGAGGAGCATCTCTCCCCGCCACACATGGGATGTGATTGCTTCTTGTTCCTGTGCCCTCCCTGGGACCTTGGAGGTGAGAAGGGGTCCTTTGCTAGCTCCTGCCCCAACCTGTGACTCTTTTTCTAGGGACTGGGCAACTTCAGCATCCACAGCATCGAGGTGGACACAGGTGGTTTCTCTGTGGAGGTTGTGGAATGTGGTATGAAGGATGGTGCTCACCCTGGAGGGGACAGGGCTGTGTGAAGGCCTTCAGCCCTGGCCCATTCCTGGCAGATATCTCGAACAGATGCTGGGAAATCCCCACTGCTTTAGGGGCAGCTTCTTCAGCCAGCTCCAGCAGGTGCCTTAGGTCTCGATATGGCCTTTTTGTGCTGCTACTTGCCCCAAAAGCCGGAGCCTGGAGAAGCTGTGACAAGTTGTGCAGGCAGGCAAAACTACCCCTGCTGGGTGGCTTTGCTGGAGGGACAGTTTGCTAGGGCCTCCAGCCTGATTTTGGGGTTTCACTCCAGTTTTTACAGTTTTCCGAAGGGAACAAACTAGCATTTGTGATGCTGCCTTTAGCAGGAACCTTTCTGCTCTTCCAGCAGCAGGGATCCAAGCTGCCTGTTCAGCATGCAATGCTCATGCAGCTGGATGTGGAATCAAGACCCTCTCGTGTCCTCAGGCACTGTTTTGCAGTGAAATAGTGAATAGTGAAAGCAAGTTACTAGTCCCTGCAGTCTGTCTGAATAAAAAAAGCTTGTGTTTGTCTCAGCATGTGTTTGTACCCCTCTGTCCCTAGCAGGGCTGCTCCCTCTCCACAGGATAGCAACGGCCCAGCAATGCATGGGCAAAGCTTTTCCAGGGGTGGGAATGGCAGAACCTGCATGCAAGGGCTGGTCATCCCCCTCCACAGCCCTGGCTGAGGGAGACAGCAGCCACAGGAGGCAGCCAGACAAGACAAGAAGATGCTCTGGATGCCCTGGCACAAGGTAGAATAGAACTGGGGCAGAGCAGAGCTCTTGTCCCACATCTTTCCAGCTCCCTGAAGGCCCACAGCTGAACACACACCACTGGAGACTGCAGCTCAACCAAGCAAGGTTTATTTACACAGTAGCTGCACAGAGCCAGCAGGGGACATAGCCCCGTTTCCTACAGAGGCTTTCTAGTGATTTTCCAAGCACCTTCCCAAGGAAATCACTCCTTCCCCCTTCTGTAGAACAGCCCCCATCACCACCAGGAGAGAGCTGGGGTTCAGCATTTGTGACTCCAGCAGCTGACCCTTAAACTAGGGGGCACAGAGGGAACACAGCTGCAGCAGCAGACCTGCACCTGTCCTGGCCTCCTGCAGGGCAGCAGAGCACATGGAGTCGGGAGCAGGCACTGCTGTGTTCTGAGAAATAGCATCATGCTGCTCTCATCATGAGAGATTCCTCATGTGCCTTGTTTCCGCTCCCATAAAAGGATGGCAGCTCTTCTTACCAGGCCCAGGAAAGCCCTTTGCTCCAAGGAATGTGATCCCCACACCATCTAACAGCCAGCCCCAGGACAGGACCCAGGCAGGCTCCAGAACTGCAACCTTCCTGCTCTTAGCTGCAGTGTGGTGCTGAGCCAGGCACTGACCAACTACAGGCGCAGCCGCTTGATATCCTCACTGCGGAAGTCGATGCGGAGAGCCAGCACCTGCCGGACCTCAGCGGGAGTAAGGCGCCAGGTGAGTGGACCTGAGTTCGGCCCCCAGTAATCCAGGATCTCTGTCACCTGGAAAAAGAGGGGAGCTGTAGGAGATGACTCAGCACAGACTGCACTCACAGGTAAGTTTGAAGTCAAGCACCATCAGACACAGGGCAACTTCTCCAGCTTCTCCCCACCCTGTAGGTGTGATGACATCTGGATGAACTCAGTAAAGCCATGTGCAGTGCAGCTGGTGCTCCCACAATTCCCCAATAGAAGCAGACCAAGCACAGCTCACCCTTTCCAGGTTGAGGATGGTGGCCATCTGGGAAAGACGAGCAAACTTGTCACGGATAGTCCATGTGGTGACTGTGGTGAGATAGGCTATGAGGGACCTCAGCTCCTTGTCAAACTGCAGACCGCCGAGCTGTGGGCACAGAGAGAGATCAGTTAACTCTCCAAGCAGACCCAGAGGTTGTGCCAAGACACCAATTAGAAGTCACAGGGAGGCAGGGGGAGGTCTCTGAGCAGGAAGGTCCCAGTTAGACCACTTATTGCAGATTTAAGTGGCTTATGTTTAGACCCACCTTAAAACCCAGCTCCCTTATTGGTGCCAGCTCTTCTCAGTCCCATAAACAAACCTGCTTTGTCCCTGTGGGTGCTGTTGTAAAAGTGTCCCTGAGCTGGTCACTGGTGCTTGCAGAGTTTCTTTGAGGGTAACATATGCATCTGCCCTGCATATGTCCTTTACTGAGGGTTTGCAGTCAAGAAAGACTAGATGGCAGAGGAGTGTTTTGCTTACCCTGCTGAAGGTGGATTTGAGCAGCACTTTCTCCAGTTCAATGGCTATGAGACTGGTCATAAGACCAGTGAGAGTGTCATAAATCACTGGAGACAGCCCAGCCTGGAAGCAGAAACCTGTGTCATTCTTGTCAGGAAAACTGAGCAGAGGTGTCTAAAACCTAAGGCTAGGAGAGCTTACGAATAAGGACTTGCAGGCTTGGCATGTGGAGAGCACCAGAGAGGTGATCCAGGTATGTGGGGCCTCCAAGCAGGCTTTGAGAATTGCAGGAGAAGGGGGTGACTGGATCCCTAAGAGCCCAGCAAGGCACTGAAGGACACCTCTGCTCGCCAAGCAAGGAAAGAGCTGGAGGATGCCACGTGGAAGCCTGGCAGGCTGCCACCTCCTTCTCTCACCTTGAACTCTGTCATCTGCTGTTCCAGATTGACGATGAACTGCTGGACCCAGGGATCATTGGCCTCATAGTCGCTGAACTCCTCCTAACAGTGAAATGCAGAAAGTGTTGTTTATGTGGCCTGAAGTAAAGCACAGCCAATGGCCCAGAGGACAGGAAGGAAGGTCCCTCCTGCAGCAGCATTCACCCCTTCCGTTTTCTCAAGTTCCTCTCTAGCCAAACGTCCCTTTCCAGGCTCGGCTGCAGAGCATGGTCTGGGTATTTTATTGATGCTCTGTGCCAAGGAAACAGCAGATAACTGAGGGGAAGGAAAGAGCGGTTGCTCTGTGCTGCTGAGCAGAAGGCAGAGAATGCGCAAGAACAGCTGGAAGTAGAGAACACTGAGCCTCACCTCCTCGATGTTGTGGGAGACAGAGAGGAATAGGTTGATCCACGGCTTCACCTGGGGTTTGATGGCTGTGCTGTTGAGCTCATTGAGACCTTCCTGAGGGCGATAGCAAGAAGAGAGGACAGTGAGGCACAAAATCTTTACAACCAGGCTGTCTTGATGCTGCTTCACATTCTCAGCTGGGGAAACCGACCCACAGACTTGCACATGAAACTGAACCCGGAAGGCCCAGACCCCACACTCTTCCGGTGCCGGAAGGCTCTGAGGACACCATGACAAGAAGAAGAGGATGGATGTTGGCCCAGAAGCTGCTGTTGTGCTCACTTTGTGTGGTCTGAAGGGCTTGTGCTTCCCCGTCCCACATAGCTACAGATTTCCTGGCAGGAGCGAGGCATGGGGGGTAGGAAAAAACGCAAACTCCAGCTTTTCCACTCAGCACCAGCCAGGGCACTGTGACTGAACTCAGCTGATGCCTCCCACCTCCAGTGCAGCTTAGCTCAGTAGGAGAATCTAAAAGGAGGATAAAAGCTGTAACCACAGTTAGTTCCCTGAATTAATCATAACCCCAACACATGCCATCTCCCCTGAGCAGCAGGCTGTCAGCAAAGGCTTTTCTGTCCCCTGTGATGAGAGCTCTTAAAGCCCTCTCCTGCCAGCCACCCCTCTTTGGCTCAGCAAGGTGTCATGAAAGCTCACTCAGCATGGAACTGTGTCGGTACCTATTCTGACTGGCATTTGATGGAAGTTTTTAACTAAAACTGGCATTTCTGAGCAGGCCCTGCTGGCAATTGTCCTTTTCTGAGGCAAATTCAGCGCGTGTGTGACTCAGGCAGTGCAGGAGCTTCCTCCCCAGACTCTGGATTGCTTTGCAGCCACTTTTAAAACTGCACTAGAGTCAGACTGGAGAGTTTTACGCCTTACTGATGAGCTCTTTGGTTTTGATACTGACCACAGTCCCCAAGAGGGTTTGCTGGCAGTGCTGAACTGAAGGCATCTGCCTGCCCTGAACTGCAAAGCCAAAAAAAAAATAGCCTGACCCCTCTGTGAAGTACAAAGGCAAACCTGGTTCAAAATATTCTCCTTTGCTTGGTTTCTTTCCACATGAGGTACTAGGTCTTCCTGCTTCTCTCCCTGCCAGAGACCACTGTGAAATTTTAGGACAGCAGGCCCCAGCATGCCACAGGAGGCTGGATTTAGCCAGAGTCTTCTGCTCCATGCTGAGGAGTATTTGCATTTGGGAAAGAAGGAGAAACCTGAGAAAAGAGCATCTCTTCTCTACCAACAGCCTGTCTTCAGCATTACTTAGGCTGTGGACAACTTGACAATGTGCTGTGCCACGAGGGAGAAAGGAGGAGATGGAAATGTCATTAATATTTCTTCTCCTGAAAACGCTGAACCAACTGCAATTCTGTGCTCAGTGAAGATGAATGAAGCAACATTCCTTCTGGCTCTGCAGCTGTTTCCAGTGCTTTTTATGCAGCCGCTGGCTGGTGTGGCTGTATAAACGGGCTGGGGCTCTTTCCATGCCTCAAAGCTGACTGATTTGCTCCCTCCTGCACCCTACCCAGCACTCCTGGAGTCAGACATGGCCTGGCCCTGAGCTGAAGTGATCCCTGCCAGAGTTGTCCCTGAAGACACCAGCAGGCAGTGTTGGAAGCCAGCAGTAATTCAGAGAGACACTCACCTGCAGCAGGTCACGGAATTTGTTGGAGACAGCAGCCATGTCCGAGAGGCAGCTCTCAATCTTGGCCTGTGCTTGCTCACCCCCAAATCCTTGGCTAAGCAGCTTGCTGCAGTCACTCTGCAGGGAAGAGATCCATGAGCAAGCTGCAAATTAATAACCTGGGCAGTTTTTATCCCTTTGTGTTGCTGAGCTCTGGCTGCCCACCAGTGTGTGGGCTAGGTTAGGAGCCCATCTCTTGCTCCTGCAAAGGCAGAGGCTGCTGGCTCCAGCTGTGAGGAGAAAGGACAGCAAGAAAGGAAGCCAGGGGCTGTCTAGCCCAGCACCAGAGAGCTGCAGACTCTCCATGATGCACATGTTATTCCTGCACCAGGTTGGTCAGGCTGGAGGAACTGGTATTGCTGGCTGCTACTATCAGCCGGAAATTGCTCTGCCAGCTCAAAATTGCTTCCCTAAGGCTGGACGGCAAAGACCTCAGGAATTCAGGCATATCAAAGTCCAGATGGTTTACTTGACCCCTGCCCCTGCCAAGGGAGGATATTATAAATTTGATTTGGGAAAAACCAGTAAAGAATAGAGACTGCACCTCCAAAGTCTTCTTTAGGGTCATGATGTTTTCACTGCAGACTTCCACATTGTTTAAGGTCACCTGAAAAAAACCCAAAACCAACCCAAGTTGGATTAAATGGAATTTCCCAGCACTTCATCCCCAAGTCCATACATTTACTCCATGCCCTGCTAACAATACGGACTGAAATGCAAGTAGTTAAGGGACAGAGTTGCTACTGTGAGATCAAAGCACTGCGGATTCACTGAGCTGCATGAAGCTAAACTCCAGCAACTGAGCACATGTGCTGAATCTCCAGCTAGTACAGAGTTCAAGACAGTTTACTCCTTTTCCTCATCATCCTGTTCACAATGTTGCCACGAAGCCCCACTCGTTGGTGATGGATGAAAGCCATAATGTACCCCCAACTTTCTGTAAGTGTCATGAAGAACAGAGCAGGAGTGGCTGTGGGTGATATTTTAAACACTGTGTCCAGAGCAGCAGGGGAGACAGGGAGGCACAGGTAACTAGGCAGGAGGAATCAGCAGCCCTCCTGCCAGATGAGTATCTGTTCTCCACTGAACAGACTGTTCTCTACCTGCTGAAGATGAACTGTCACTATAAGGCTGGGGTTTGTGCAAACAGGGAAATGAGGCAAGGTGACAAGTGAATGAGGAGATTCAGTGGAAGAACTGACATTTTAAGCCCTTTGCTTCAAGAAAGGTAGAAACCTGTAACAAAGAATTCTATGAGATTAAAGAGTTCAGTCTCTCCTGCTCCCTTTGTTGCCTTTTCTCCTCGTGCAGTGAAAGCTCCAAGGAACCTCTTCAGTGCTGGCTGTTCACAACAACTTAGAGAGAGGGAGACGAGTCATGGTGAGCCAGCCCCTCTCCAGTGCTCTCAGTCTCTGCCCACAGGTCTGCTCAAACCTGGAGAGAGCAGAGCCAGAGATGTTCTCCCAGAGAGGTCTTTTCCACAATGCAAAGTCTACACAGCATCCCAGCATGGGGAGGGATGTGTTATGCTGCAGCAGACAGGAGCGACAAGCGGCCCCTTCAGATGCTCTCTGAGGGGTCTGAAATGCTCCCTGTACCTGTTCAAGCATGGACAGAGCTGCAGTTCCGCTGTTAGAAGGCAACAGGAGGATCTTGCAGACCAAGCAGAACAGACAACCCTGCTCTAATGAAAACTCTTCAATCATAAGTGAGGGAGCTGAGCTTGGGCCAGGACTTTTTTATCTGGAGGAAGGTGTGGATGAGATGCTCCCCCACCACCTCTGTGGAGAGCCTGTGAAGAGCAGGATTGGTGGACACCTCAAAAGAGCACAGACTCTTCTCCAGCCCGGAAGGAACTGTCATCACAGCAGCCCAAGAGGCACTCATGGGATCACAGTTGCACAGGCTGGGTGTGGAAGCTCTACAAACCTGAGATGAGGCAGAAGCATCCACCAGACATCCAAAGGCAGGCCACCCACCATACCTCAACAGATTTTCAGGTTCTCTGAACACTACAGTCACACCAATCCTGTTCCCAAGAGTTCCCCATTGTCTTTCTCCCCACCCCAACTCATTCTGCACCAGAACAGCCACCAAACCCACCAGAAAGGACTGCTTGGCCTCGTCGGTGCTTTCAATGCCTTTGGTGTCGAACTTGCCCTGCTGCAGGCTGCTGTGCATGATGTTCACAGCACTGGTCACCCCTCTCTGGAAGTCCTGGAAGGTTGTGGCTGGGAAGCCCTGCTTCAGCTTGTTGTACAGAACCTCCCTATGGGCAAGCAGAACACACCAGGGTTTAGAGCATGCAACAACAGAATTATGCTCTGTGCCTCGGGACAGCATTCTGTCTGAGATGTGACCTGAACAAGGTAAGTCGAACTTCACAGGAAAAAAAAAGGCTGGCAAATATCACCTGACAGCATCTGAAGGCTGAAAGAAAAACATAACCACCCAGTTTCTGAGCTTTCCCAAATATCTTGCCTGCAGCTGCCTGCTGTCTTCAGTCACAGTTCCTCATTCCCACAATGGAATGAAAAACAGCAGGACAATTTCTGCAGTCTCACGCCAAGTTTGAGTCATTAAGTAACCCAGAGAACAACTAGGGGTGACCATGTACCCTCAAGCAGGGTAGGACCCCAGTGCTACATGGCAACTCCATCTCATAGGGATTTTGGGCCATGAGGTTCTTTTTTCTGTTTGTCTTATAGGTGGATCACCAACCACTACTGTGAGGAAAGATGCCCAGATCCAGCTTCCTACACCTGTTACTGCTTCCTACGAGCATCTTCCATGGGGATGACAAGCCAGAGGTTCAAAGGCAAAGAACACAAGGAAGACCATCTGACAGCAAACATTGTTTGCAGAACGTGGAGGCACATTACAGTGAACCTGGTGTATTTTCATTACCTGAAGTCAGACTCCAGCTCGGTGGTGGAGTGGTTGATCATGGCACAGAGACAGTCTATGCTGGAGCTGGACAGAGCACGCCCAATGCACTTCTTCACTATATAAAACACATCATCCACCATGCTGGAGGTGAGCTGGCCCTTCTCATAGCTGTCCATGGCAACAGCCTGCAAAGAAAGCTGTCTCAGTGCCTTGGGCTCAGTCAGCGGCGCTGCCCCAGCAGTGCTGAGAGGCCAAACTGCCCATCTTCCCCCTTCACCCTGAGTGGCTGGCACCCCTCAGACTAGTTTGCAGTAGCCCACAGACCTGGAAGATACCCTGGGGTATGTCTGAAGTCAAAATTCAGAAACAACCACTTGCTTTTCAAGGCCAAGGGAAACAAAAGACTTCCCTGACAACTGCAAACTTGCCGTGTACACATAACCCTCCCTTGGGATGCTCACCAGAGGACTGAGGAGCACACACAGAGAAGCATTTAGGAGGTTCTCCCCTACCTTGTTGACAGTCTCCCTCATGAAGTATTCCTCCATGGTGATGTAGTAGCCAATGAGCTCTTGCATGGTGCAACTCAGCAGACAGTTGTTGAGGAGCTTGTCCAGGTATTTTTGATGCTCTGTGGAACACAAGAGAGACCCATCAGCAGGAACCCAGGGCCAGGAGGCAGCTCCACCAAGTCCCTTGCTGCCTGTCTCATGGGCACCTAATGGACAGACACTTGCCAGGCCCAACCTAGAACAAATCACAAGCCTCAACTGTGGAGCTGAAATTGCTGAGCTGGATATTGCAGGTGACCAAAGTGCTTTCCAGAGCTCTACAGAGTACCAAAACCTCGAGCCTGTTTTTCCATGGCCTCCACCCTTAGGATTTGTGCCTGCAGTGACCAAACAGCTCTTCCTCTCTTTGGGGACTTTAGTTTGTTATACCCTCCAGTCATTCTTAATGTTGGTTTCCCTGTTAGGGGGAACAACCAGTGCTGAAAACAGGTTTGGAAAGGCCAGACTACACAATCATCTTCCACAGAGCACTCCCAAAGTGTCTTTGCAGACCCTGTGTCACTCTGCTCTGCCACTAACTCAGGTATATCTCAATTTCTGGCTTTGATGAGCAGAGCTTATGAGTATTGGTACTCAAGGTGTTACCTTGCTTTACGTCCTCTGAGGCCATGGCATCTCCCACCTCAAAATCAGCTATTATTCGTCTCTTGATGAACCTCAAGTAGAGCTCACTGCGGGCATTCATCAGAGTGACTTCTGTTAAAATAGGGTCAAGCTCCCTGGAAGAAATAGCAAGAATCAAGACAGCAAGACTACAAAAGGAGAGGCACTAATTCAATTCAGTTAAGTAGTGTGTTCTCCATTCTCTCACTATGAGATCAATACTGCCCCTTTCCATCTGTGCCATCGAGTAGCAAAGCTCAGCAGAAAAAGTGGTATGTGCAAAGCATGCACACACAATCAAAATATCCCCCTAAAATCATCTCCCAGGAGGTATCTCTACAATATTGCTTTTTTCTCACAAACTCTACTCCAAGATTTAGCAACACTCCCCCTCTTTTTTCCTCATAGATGTGAGGACATCCACGTCGAAATCACATTGGTAAGGACTGCAAGACTCAAAGCAATTTCATGTAACTTCAAAATGAGCCCTGTTTTGAGTGGGAGGTTTGACTAGAGATCTGCATCAGTCCTTTCCTACCTCAGTTTTTCTACAATTCTGTGAGCCCTATGTTGCTAACGTTAGAAATGCCTGGTCCCTGCCATCTCCACATATGTGTTTTTGTGCACAGATTCATGTGTTTCTCTGAAGATGATAAAGAATCTGTTTAAGCTCAACAGCTCAGGAAATGTGATACAAAAAAAGCATCTTACAATGCAGAACACAGTGTTCAGATCAGAGATGACTATGAAAAAAAGAGAGACTGACACATCAGCTTTTTCATCAGCGTGCAGAGAATTTAACAAATCCTGCTTGAAGCCTCACGGTGCACAAGTGGGAGAAGGAAAGATCATCTTTATTTTACAGATGAAAAAGAAAAAAATCAGAAAACTGGGATACATGCAGAGTTACTCAGAGCAAATAGTAAGTGGATATTACTGCTGAAATAATAATTATGCAGGCTCACAGACAGATCTTCCTTGAAGAACCTAAGTTTTCTTTCAAGGTATGTTTGTAATTCAGGCAGTCCCAGAAGGGCTGGGTGCACTTTCAAATGGCCTTGCTTGAGGGTTATGTAAATATTTATGATAAGAAGAAAAAGAGGGAGTTTAAAGCACTGCAGTTCATTATCAAGAAACTGATGGTACTGAGCTGCTGCAGCAGCAGTATAGATTAAATAAGACCCAAATATTTATTCCTGATTCTGTCACAAATTATCTGTCCAGGGAGCTGCTCCGTTTTGTGGGCTCCAAGGCCATGAAAGAGTAGCGGGCACAGGCAGTTAAAATCTCAGTCCTTCATGTGTGGTGATATTGCCAACCCTCCAGGAATGCTTAGAGCCAAGGCTTAGAAGTAATGACTAAGCAAAATAAAGCCCCACTACAGAAGTTTCCTTTATAGAAGGGCAGTGAAGGGCACCTAACAATTGGATTTTATGAGTTAATAGCTGCAAAGCTTCTGGAAAGAGTGGGAGAGTTATCTAAATGCTAGGTAGTGTTAATAACAACTCAAAAGTGAAAGGTTAGAGAGCATGAAGAGTTTTTCTTTGTACCTTGGTTCAATTTTCTCTGCAGAAGAACTTCTCATCATGCTATTCTGGACTTGCTGGAACTGCAATCACAAAAGAAAGGGAGAGTCATCAGTCTTTGCTGATGACTTGGAGTTACCAGCCACTTCTCGTGCTATAGCCTAAGGAAGTGCTTACTCACTGGGGGTGATAGGCATGCTTTGCAGGAAGCACTGCCAGAGAAGGGAACCACATCAGTTCACTTCCTCCTCCTCCAAGGCAGAGCTCATCCTGCCAGCAAAAGTGGTGGGATGGGACTTGACCAGAGGCACCAAGGTGTGTGACCATGAGACAGTTGCAGCAGTCCTGCATCTAAGCAGGAACAAGACAGTGGGGAAACTGTACTGAAAGCACCCTACAGACCTGCACAGCAAAGAATGACCAGGGGGCATTTACTATGCTCCAAATGAATCCTCCTCTGCATCAGAAAGCACAGCTACAGGCTGAACCCCATCCCCTACCAGGGTAAAAATGGAGCAAAGCAAGGTTTCTCTCAATACACAGGGTCAAACTCTGCTGCCTCTACAGCACTGGGAGCCCCACAGGATGGAGGGCACAGTTGGCTGCATCAGGCAGCCTCACACTGCTCTTACCTGCCTGTGATAGTCCCTCTCCTTGATGAACTTGTCCACCACCTTCTCCACCTGCCGGTCGCACTCCAGCTGCAGGTGCTTGATGAGGGTGTAGAGCCTCCCTGGCCCATAGTAGGTCTCCACGATGGGCTGGTGGGTCTCCACAATGCGAGCAATCCCTGTGGGGACAGGGGAGAGAACCAGCAGTTCCCAGAGCACAGTGGAGCTACACAGGTCCACAGACCAGACCTAACAAAGGATCATTCACTCCACAGATAAAGAGTGCAAATCTCCTGGAGCAGAAGCCATCTCTCTGTCCCGAAAGAAAACTCCTGCCATGCCCTGTGTGCCAGCTGCCCTTCAGCCCAGCAAGATACAAGGTATGAGGCTTCCCCAGGACAAAGCCACACAAGCTAAACCTGGCAGGGGACACAACTGCCACCCAAACCCAGTCTCAGCTTTCAGCACTTGCAAGGTTACAGGGAAAAATCAGCCTAGGGATGGCTCTTGGGCACACACTTGCTGCAGAGAGCAAGCATTAGTGAAGGCAAGAACTTCTTGTAGGAAAAGCTTATCTCCAAGGAAGTATCTCTACAATATTGCTTTCTTCTCACAAGTGCTCTACTCCGAAAGTTAGCAACACTCCCCCTCTTTTGACACTATTGCCAAGAAAGCTCTACTGGCGCCAGGCTGGGAGAGTAACTTGGCAGTGGTGCCGCCTGGAATTAGAGCAGATTTCATAGAGAAGGTGGCTAATCACCATGGGATCTCAATTATGGTCTTTGGCAACATTCCCAAAGGGCATTCACATTCCTTTCTCTCCCTTCCTTGTCTGCTTTCAAGCTCCCATGGTGCTTCTTGAAGAGCCAGGCCTGGAGGCACCAACAGCTGCTCATCCCTAAGGGATCTGATTTGTTTGTCTGGAGAGCTGCAAGTCTGAAGAAACCTCCAGGGAATACCCATTTGTTTTGAGGATGCAGAAAACAGGAAGAGTCTGATACATAGAGGAAACCAACAAATCCTTTGCAAATCCACTTCATGCCTGTGCAAGATGTCCACAGGAAAACTGGTTTATTGTGATGCCCTCTTCTGGCTGGAATAAATTCAGCTAGCTGCGTCCCTGTCCCTCGAGTGTGAGACACCTGTAGCTCAAAGGGCAATGAGGCATTTAAAATTAAAAGCATTTAAATTGAGGGACCGTCTCATCACGGACTATTCGCAATCAATCAGGAGAGAGGAAAGGAAGATTACCTTCGAAGAGGAGTGTCAGGGTGTCTGCAAAGATGACAGCAGCTCGACGGTCACTCATGTCTGTTCCCATCACCAGCTGCAGGTTCTCTTCCGCTTTGTTGGCCACCTGCATGACAACAGGACCAGTCAGCTGAACACCCAAAGGTATTCTTCATCCCACAGGTCCACAGTCCTTGCCCTAGAGAGCTTTCACTGGCCTTCCTAATGCAAGAGCTATTGCCGTATTATCCTCCTTTGAACAGGGATCCTTTCCTCTCCTGTAGAAAACTCAAGGCTTGAGGAAGGGCAGAAACTTGTTCCTCTCTTTCCAGGCTCACTGTATGATTTTTAAGCAAGTGCAGAGAGCAAGACACAGAAGAAGCCAGACGAGCCCCTGGATCTGTATTCAGACACCAGAAAGCTCATCCCAGCATGCAAATGCAGGGAGAGACATGAACTGAGGCCAGTGCTATTTTTTAAGGCTAACAAGCCACTGCCAAAATCTTCCTTCTGTTGACAGAGACTGGGTTTTGTTTTCCCCTGGGTTTCACAGAGCCTGTTACCTGCTTGCAGAGGTACTCAGAGAACTTGCTCAGCCCCTCTTCATGTAAGCCTAGCAGAGGAAAGATCTTGAAGAACCGTTCCACCTGGGGCAGGTCTCCCTGCTTCATAGCTGTGTCAAATTTCTCTGCAACAATTGTCTTCAGACGCTGCTCTGCTTCCTGCAGGAGCTTCAGGTTGGCATCAATTATGCCCCCTAGTCAAAAGCACAGAAAAGAAAGGGAAAAGCAACAGCACAATGTTAGTACTGTATCTAGGGCTGCTTTTTGTTTTTCCAGGAGACCAGCACTGTGCAGTCCCAAGCTGAGAAGGCAGAACGCACACTGGAATTCCTCTACTGGCAAAGACAGACAGGTTGGTGTGTGATATAATGTGATTTTGCATGGAGGATGACGACACATCAACTGGGATTTTCCTCTTAGCAATTTACTCCTTCATTTCCAGTTGCTCTGCTTGGTAGCACACTGTAACACAAGAACAATTCTTGACAGAGCCTTCTCCCTCACTTCTTCTGGTCTGAACATTTTGTCCTTTGCTTAGTTAGCACCTAAAATACTATTACAGCTGTGTGCCAGGAACTGCCCTTCCAATTAATGATAATTCTGATGTAATAACACTTCAAAAATGCTCATCTCTCAGTCAGTCTATAAAATACCAAGACCACTGGCCTGCATTACATCTTCTGCTTTTTCTGTTGGGCTGAGGCAATCTACCATGGGAAATGAGCAGTCTCTAGATATCCACTGGAAAGGTGACTCATCAGTATGTCCTCACAAACAGTGCTTACCTTCCTTGCCCTGGCGACTGAGCTCAATCACTGACTTGTCCAGAGACAGATAGCGATGGATATGAGCTGCTGCCTGTTCATAGTCTTCATTTCTCAGGGCTGTCTGAACTCCATCCATGCAGAACTTCAGGTCAAGGATGTCATCAGCTCTCTGAATGGCCTGATAGAGTCGGTTCTGCAAGAAAGGCAGTCTCCACTGTCCTCAGCACTGTGTAATTGACAAGATTGCCACTCACCCTCCTGGTATTCTACCAGGAGCTGCATGGACAGAAGGGGATGCTGGAGAACCAGCTGCTATACGGAGAAGCATCCCTGGAAGCGTTCAAGGCCAGGTTGGATGGGGCTCTGAGCAACCTGGTCTAGTGAAAGGTGTCCCTGTCAACAGCAGGAGAGTTGGGGATGAGATGAGCTTTAAGGTCCCTTCCAGCCCAAACTATTCTATGATTCTACCACTCTTATACCATGCAATATGCAGGAGCCCAGAAAGACACAGCTAAAATAAAGAACATAGCAGCTTCCAGCCACGTGCCCACTAAAGGAAGGGCACATCCTCTGTGCTGTGAGCACAGAACACAGCTGGGTGGTGACAAGTTCCAACCCCCCTCAGCCCAGTTACCTTGGCAAGGTCAAGCTGACGGACTTTACTGCTGACGTTCTCAGCCAGGTTGCAGGTGAAGGTGACCATTCCTGCCAGCTGCTGGGCATCCCCCTCGATCAGCTGTAGATTAGGGCTGGGAACACACGTGAACGGAGCGTGAGGTGCACGTATTAACCAGTCGGATGGTGTGCAACAGCAGGATGGCTCTTCCTCCAAACACAGCTGGTCCTGTCACAATATTCTCACTCACTTCATTCCCTCCTCTGGGAGCAAAGCAGGAGAAAGGAAGAGACTGACTGCTTTGGAAGAGGCTGCACAGACCAACTGTGCCTTGCTACCACACAGGGCATGAACAAGCCACTGGGCCTTTATGACATTCTCCACTTCTGAAGTGGAGGTGAAGTCTGTAAACCTGTCCTCTGAGCTTCTGCTAGACACAAGGCCATTTAGGATGATTTTCCAGCTGGCCTGCACAAGTTCACCGTAAAGAAACAGTAATATTTGTTCACACCTATAGACAGCCTGACAGAAGACGCCTAATCCAACGATTGATGCTGAAACCTGGCAACCTCTGACATGACACTTCCAAAAAGCTGCTCGGCCTACACCAAAATGGGTCAGTCTGAGTGAGGACACAGCTGTCAGTGCTGCTGAGAAGAACTGGGCACCTGGGGATGAGGATCCAACTAGTGTTCTCTACCACAAACCGATTTAAAGTCTGACATTTTCTGAGAATGGATGTGCTTCCACTACAACAGTGAAAGGAGTATCTGGGTGAAAGGAGAAGGACGGGAACGGGTGGGGAACACTAACCCCATGCGATGAAGAGCAACCATCTTATTCTCTATAGTGCTCTGCTGCTCCAGGAGGGCATCCAGCTCTTCCTGCACGACTTTCTGAAAAAACAATAAAAAAAAAAGGATGAAGGAAGTGTTGTGTGACTTTAGCTCTGCTCCAGGCCAGTGACTTATCAGACCCTATGTCCAAGCCAAGGACACAGAGCTAGCAAGGCATTAATGCTTTCAAGAGCCCATATGACCAATAAATACTTTCTAAGCTCTCTTTAATTCTCTAAATCTTTACGGGTTTGCCATTTGAAAACAAACACAAAAACTCCTCCCCTAGCCGGGCTTCCAGCACACGAGATCCCAGAATCTCCAAGCTGCTCGCGACACAGGGATCCGCGGAGGCGACACCCGCCGCCGGCCGGGCCTCAGGGGCGGCTGAGTCCGTATTAAACACCTCTGGAAAGGATCCAACAATGACGGGCACAGTGACAGCGAGGCATCCGCTTTTCGGGGCCCCGCCGCCTCCCGTGCCCGGCCCCACACACCTCTTCCTCACACAGCCGGCTGTAGGCGGCCTCCAGGTCCGCAAGGTCGGTCAGCGACTGGATCCGCTCCATGGACAGGGCGGAGGCGGCGGGGCCGCCGCTCTCCCCGGGCGGCGCCTTCGGTCCCGGCGCCGTGGCCGCCGCCATCTTGGGACGCAGCTGACGCGGTCGCTACCGCCGTGAGGCCCGTCGGGGCTGTCGAAAGCGGTGCCTGAGCCTTGGCGCCACTGGGCTCCGCCTGGCGGAGAAGGAAGCTGACATCTCCATGCCAGAAGGCGGCTGAGGGTTTACGGGGTGGGGGGGGAGAGGGGGGCTCTTGGTGCAGGGAGCAGCTGCCATAGCGCAAAAATGATTCAGGCACGGCTTGGGCAGCCTCTACCACTACACGGCGCAGGCGCGCGCCTGACCCGCGAAAGCCCCGTGGAGAAGGCGCGGGAGGGCAGCGCGCAGGCGCGGCGCTGATGGCGGAGGAGGCCGGCGGCGCGCCCGCCTAGGCCGGAGCAGCATCCGCCGCCATCCGCACGGTGAGCGCAGCTCTGCCTGCCCGGCGGCGGCTCCGCGGCCGGGACGTGCAGGACGGGCCGCTGGTTTGTGGAGGGGGAGCGTCGCGGATTCCGCGGGGCCTGGGCCGGGTGGGGGCGGCCGGGCCGGGCAGTGACCTGTGGCCGGTTCTCGGGGCGAGCGTTCCGCAGAGCGCGGGGAGGTGTTGGCTCCGTGCCCTGCCGGGGCAAGGCTGAGGGCCGGTTTCTGGGGCCCGGGGCGGTCGGCTGATGCTACGGTTCCTTCCCGCCTCAGCCTCGGGGAGAGGAGTCGGCCCTGAGCAGCTGCGGGTGGCTGCACTCGCGTTCAATGAAACGGCGGCGCCAGGGACGTGTAACGGCGCGGGGATCCCGGAGGGATTCCCTAATTGTGTTTGGCTTCTGAACAGCTATAGCCGAGACTAATTAGTAGTAATTACTGGAAGTACTGCTCAGCCGCTCGACAGTAAGGAGCTCAGCTGGCGCTCGGCAGCCGGGACACCTTGGGAGAGCCTTTTGCCTCGTCGCGCTAATAAATACCAAATAGCAGCCGGGTTCTTGGTGTAAAGTGATCCGTGCACACGGAGGAGGGCAGCGGTTCTCTCTGCTGGATGGAAGGCTTTGCTTTTGAGAAGTTTATAATTGTGTTCTACTTGTTGCAGAACTACTGGAGCTACAATAAGGTGAAGCAAATCTATCGCCAACATGTTTCTGTACAACCTAACGTTGCAGCGTGCCACAGGCATTAGCTTTGCTATCCATGGCAACTTCTCAGGTAATTTTCTCCTCCCTTCGCATGTCTTGGCTTGAGGTTTTTTTGGATAGTACAGGAAAAAGATGGGTTTTACAGTTTGCTTGGGTACAACTGGGGTTTTGTTGCTGGTACATTATCATTTGCTCTTGAGTGTTACTTGGGCTGTGGTAACTTGTGGAAAGATTGACAGAAGGTTGACTTGATTATTTATCAGTCTAACTTATCTATAGATTTAGTTTCGTATTCTGACCAATTTTCTGGTGTGTTAAAAGGTGTTCAACAATAGTGGTACCTAATGTGGTGAATAAGATTCTTTGAATTCCTCCATGGTAATCCTAAAATTGGCATTTGGAAGTTTCCTCTTCTTCCATTGTAGCGCTTCTTGAAGTTGTGTGTTGTGCTCTGTTGTTGCTGACTTGTGCTCATGTTTTGGGTACTTCAGGAACCAAACAACAAGAAATTGTTGTTTCCCGGGGCAAGATCCTGGAGTTACTCCGCCCTGATCCCAACACAGGGAAGGTTCACACTCTGCTGACCGTGGAAGTGTTTGGAGTCATCCGGTCCCTCATGGCCTTTAGGCTGACGGGGGGGACCAAAGACTACATCGTGGTGGGCAGCGATTCGGGGCGCATTGTCATTCTGGAGTACCAGCCCTCCAAGAACGTGTTTGAGAAGATCCATCAGGAGACCTTTGGCAAGAGTGGATGTCGCAGAATCGTCCCAGGCCAATACTTGGCTGTGGACCCAAAGGGCCGTGCTGTCATGATCAGTAAGTTACTCTGTCAGCTTGTGTTCTCCTTACTTTTTTTGTTTTCTGTCTTGTGGATATTTAGTTTGGAACAAGTCTTGGCCAGGTATAATTGGAATTGTTTCTCGGGCAGTGTTTTAGGCTGTGAGTTTTGTCAAGGAGAATGCAGGCATGCAGAGTAGTTCGTTGATGCTGATGGAATTGCACAAATAAATTCTAATGCTGGGTGAAAAGTTGGAAAGGGACCGGTTTGCTTAGTGCGCAGAGCCTTGAAGTGTGGTGTGCGGGAGAGAAGATGGGATTGCAGTCGCCAGTGCTACAGTGTAGCCAGTCAGTTCCCGTGGCCTGAAATGATGTTCTGAGTTCATGTCTCTTCTCTGAGATGTGTTGTGGAGACAGCCAGATGCATTTCTGATCAGGCGTCACAGGTAGAAGGACACTTGGGAGAATTTTTTTTGGTAAGATTTAGCATGAGGCGTATGGAACTTTCTCAGTTTGCTGAAGGCAGCTCTGTGCAGTGCTGATGGTAGTTTCCCAGTATGTCTTTATACTGGGAATAGCAGTAAATAATATTGTTTCTTTTCTAACATGTCTGCTTTTCCTGGGTGAGAAGGTAGCACAGTTACAGTTGTGCCATTCATGTTGGTATCTGAGTGGTGTTTTTTATGTTGTGGGTGCTGTGTGTCAGGCAAGAATACGTTTTCTTAGTTAAAATATTTTTGTGGAAAAGTTGTCACGCCAATTGGCTTTAAACAGCAGAACATCTGGATGCTTCTTTCCATTTGTCTTTGCTTCCTTGCAGTCTGTCATCTCTGGTGTGGTGAAAGGAGCAAGTAGATCTGCTTCAAGCCATTGTAGATGGAGTATTGGGCCAGGTGAATGTAGCTCAAAGGGTCAGGCTTTGGCTTTAAAGAGCTGAAGTTGTCATTTTGTGCTTGCAGCCGGAGAGATTTAAAATGAGACATTCGAGGTTAATTGGTGGCACAGAGATAAACACCAGGGGTGAACTTCAGCTGAAATAATGCTGACATTCTCTTGCCAACTTACAGCTCGGTTTTGGACTGCAGGTATGGTCAGATTTGATCATCAAGTGATGGGCTTCACATGCTGTTGTCCTTTCTTGCAGGTGCCATTGAAAAGCAGAAGCTGGTGTATATCCTGAACAGAGATGCTGCTGCTCGACTCACTATTTCCTCCCCACTGGAAGCCCACAAGGCCAATACCTTGGTCTACCATGTGGTGGGAGTCGATGTGGGATTTGAAAACCCAATGTTTGCTTGTCTGGAAATGGATTATGAGGTGAGAAGAACTTGATTTCCCTTTGCTGTCTTTTGAGCTTTGTTGTTCCTGTTCTGTTTTTCATCTGTCACTGGGGAACACTGGCTGCTTTTGCTGTCTGAGATAGTTTGTTTTTCACAAACTCACTGGCTTTTTGTCTTGCCTTCAGCCAGAATGGGCAAGTCTCTTCCGTCTTGGTGATTCTTTTTGCTTTTCAGCTGAAAATATGTCCGTTTTCTTGGTCTGAACTTCCCTTGTGCAGCTTCCAGCAAGTCTTTTGGCCTTCATTCTGTTGTTACTCAAAACTGTTTTGCCACACATCAGTTTTGCTCCTCCTTTTAATACTTTTCTTGAAAGACACCTCCATGTGTTCTGTTTTAGGAAGCAGACAATGATCCGACAGGCGAAGCTGCAGCCAACACACAGCAGACATTGACGTTTTATGAACTGGACTTGGGTTTGAACCACGTTGTCAGGAAATACAGTGAGCCCCTGGAAGAGCATGGCAACTTCCTCATAACAGGTACTGCCCACAGTTATTTTCGCATAAGTCTGCTTGGTTCCCATTCCCCAGGGAAACACAATTAATACTCTTTACGTATTAGGAGTTGTTTCAATTGTAGTCTGAGCCATTCGTATAAATTAATTAATTGACTTTGCAGTCAGGTAATGAGGGGTGGTTCACACGTGGAAATACACAAGCATTCATAGAAGTAGCTGCAGTTTGAGAATGCTCCTGAAATTAGCTGGTAGCAATGCAAAAGGACTTAGTTTTAGTTAATGTATAGGTGCTGTACTCTCTTGCATGGGATTCCATCACCTAAAGGCAGTAGATGAATCTGTGGATTAAAAGCTCACTTTAAGGGGTTGGATGCAAAGCTAATATAAGACTTTCAACTAGGGAAACTGCTGCAGGCTCCTCTCCAAGCACAAAAGATGCTGAGCTAGGAGAGCATCTTTGTATGCTTGCCCTGTTGCATCTCCTGTAGGCAGCTGTCAGACAGACACCAAATATTGTGCTGAATCTGTTTGATGATATCTTCTGTTACACTGAGATCACAAGAGAAGCATTTTTAAAACCATACTTTAACTAAAGATGTGTCAGAAACCGTCCATGATGGATTTTTCTGCAAGCAAACATACCAGAAACCCAAGGGTTGTGTTTAACTGACAAGTTGCTAGTGTGTTATTTTGGGTGTGTCATGGCTTTCTAAGCAAGAATAAGCCAGGAAGGATAAAACTTAAGCAATTTATCAGAAGCTGCATCCTTCCAGGTCCCCTGGTTCCATCTTCCCTGTTCTCATGGTGGCACAGGCAGCGGTACTCAGTCTTTTGTGTTCATTTTCAATAAGAGCAGGTTTGTATATGCAGGGTGATGGAGAGTACTGGAAACTACATTGCTTTAAAGAAAACCAAATGTTCTGCAGGCAGTGAGTGAGATCTGTGGTAAAGGCTTTTCTCCTCACATTTTTCTTACAGTTCCTGGTGGTTCTGATGGCCCCAGCGGGGTGCTGATCTGTTCTGAAAACTATATTACTTACAAAAACTTTGGTGACCAGCCTGATATCAGATGCCCAATTCCCAGGAGACGGGTGAGAATTTTTTAAGATGATGAATGCTTGGAATTTGCCTTTCAAGGTTAAGGGCATCAGGAAGGTTTTAAAGTAAGAAAAAAAAGGTGTTAAACACATGTTGGCTTATCTACCTCACTGGCTTTGTGTTATCTGGGAGGGAGGACAGAATTGGGCATAGCCTGAGGTGATGAGTGTGGTTCATGTCTCTTCTCTGAGATTTACACTGGAGATACTGCAAAGACTCTGATCAGGCAGCACTGTCACTGCAAGATAGGCTTATTTGAGATTGTGAGTCACGGTGCCTATTGTAGATGCAGGTGAATTCAACAACTGCTCTGTTGCATCTAAAGCTGCTTCCTTTCCCTTTGGTATTGGGAATTATGTGCTTTGGCAGTGCTTTGTACACCCACCAAGGTGCTCAAAACCAGCTGCATGGGTTGCAGCCCTTTCCTCTGTTTTTAGCTTTGATATGTGAGAGTTACCTGGAGAGGAGAGTAAAAAACGTGAAGGGATGATGCTTAGGCACGGTGTCCCACAGCTGTATTTCCTTCTGGGGCAGAGATGTACTGAGGGTGACTATGGGTGTAACAAAGTGATGTGCTTTGTGTTAAAAGCTTCCTTGCATACTGTGACCTCTTGAGGCACCTGTGAAATGGAAACACTTAAGTGAAATCACCTCTGTGCTTGTCAGGTAATTCCACCAATGACCTCCACTCTCTTTCCTGACAGAATGACTTGGATGACCCAGAGAGGGGTATGATTTTTGTCTGCTCTGCTACACATAAGACCAAGTCCATGTTCTTCTTCCTGGCCCAGACAGAGCAGGGAGACATCTTCAAAATTACTCTGGAGACTGATGAAGACATGGTAAGTATCACGTGAATGCAGAAGCATTAATTGAGAAGAGTCCTTAGTCAATTACTTTCTCTAAGGTGATAACCATTTACTGTTGTAAATATTTACTGTTGTAGTTATCAAAAAGCTTTGTAAGGGCACATGTTTACATGATTTGTAATACAGTTAACCCTGGTTGCAGCTGGGGGTATTACTCATAGAGACACACGATGCAGGGTTTGCAAAATCCTTGGAGGATTATGCTGTGAGTATTATGCTCTAGAGTCACTTGAGCACATTTCAGATATTCTACAGGTGGTCTTTTCTTTAAGAGATGTGAACAGTGGTCCATGAACATAGTGGAGAGTATTTCAGTAACTAATTCTGTGGGACTTAGTTTCCCTGGATTGCAGCAAGTGCCCTCTGGTCTCTTAATTGAATATTTACACGCTACAATCAATATTTTGATTACATATCAAATATTTTTGCAAATTGAGGTAACTAGCCTGGTACAGCTGGTCTGTGAGTTGAAATTACAGGCTTGCAGTGGCTTGCTGCTGCCTGTTTTAGTATTCTGCTCTGTAAAGATCTCTGCTGCAGTGTTACTAGTTGGGTTTTTTGAGTAAATGTTGAGTGTTAATTCCTCCTTCATCTAAACACGTCAAATTTGGTACAGGGGATGATTGTGTAGCAGGTGCCAAGCCCACCAGGGTTCAGGGAGTGTTTGGACAATGATCTCAGACACATAGTGTGATTTTTGGGGTTGTTCTGTGCAGAGCTGGGAGTTGGATTTGATAATCCTTGTGGGTCCCTTCCAACTCTGAATACTCTGCAATTCTGTGGTGTTCAAGTGGCTGAAGATTCTTCTCGGATGTTTCAGCAACAGTTGTTGTGACCATATCAAATTTAGAAATTTGCTCAGGACAGTTATTTTTCTCATGTTGGAGAATTGGCTGGTGCTCAGTGAAGCAAATTTCCTTTCTTAGGCAGGTTTGCTATTTTTACAGCTTCTGTTTTCCAAACTGACTCAGTGTTACAAAAGGCAGAAAGTCTTGGAATAGAACAGGCAGCCTGGCTTGTGTGTTCAAATAATCTGTTGGATTTTGTGATTTATGACCTGGTGCCCCAAACTACTGATGTGTTAAGCCTGGCCTGCTCTTGTTTCATTTCTTTGGAGAAATTAGCTAGGCAGGTTTTTTTTTATTAAATCACACACGTGGCGTTCCAGTACTTTACCATCAGAGTCACATCTTCATCTGCTTGCAGGTAACAGAGATTCGACTGAAGTACTTTGACACTGTTCCTGTTGCTGCTGCCATGTGCGTGCTGAAAACAGGCTTTCTCTTTGTGGCGTCTGAATTTGGAAACCAGTGAGTAAACAATTTCACGTCAGTGTTTTTCCCCTGACACAGACTGGTTCTGTTCAGGCCTGCAGACTGACCCTTGAACTTACTGTGCGTAGAAAGACAACACCTCTGATTTAATGGGTAAATAGGTGCTTTCTTCAGAGGATTTGAGAAGAATGGTTGGATTAGGTGATGAATGGGGGAATTTTCTTGTTGTTGGAACTCAGATTAGATGATGAAGTGTAGAGAATAAAAGATTACTTGCTGTTGCAATGGTTTTTGGAAGAATTGAGCACTTTCTGTTTGTGTAGGGTTCATCACATATCTAGATGAATTATCTTTTCGATTAGTTTGATAGTTTTGGATGTTTGTGTGTATGGCCCACTCAGAAGTAAATAGGTTTTCTTATCAGTAACTGTGTTCCTTTCCTTAGCAGATGTGTATTTGAGAGCTTTCTCTTAATTCATGTTTGGGCTTCTAAACACTCTAAAGGATCATGCACACCTTTGAAGATTAGCTTAACCGTGTCTGAGTGGGGGATTCACAGGAATAGAGATTTAAACTTTTTTTTCCTGACTGTATCTACAGTCAGCCACCTGAGGGAGCCCCAGCCAGTTTGCTGGACTGAATCTGAATTGAGGAAGCTCTTGAGAAAGCCATATTCGGGCTTTTATTAAAAACAGGAAGTAACTCGGTCTATCCTTCCGTGGATTTTTTGGTTTTGGTTTTTTTTTTTTTTCTTCTCTGACATTTTACTTGATTGTTGTGTTATTTAGGCTCATAAAATGGAATAGGGAATGTGGTTAAAAATAGTGTGGTTAAAAAGGTGAGAGTATTCCAATAAAATAGATAACTGTGGAGTTGAAGTCTTAGCCACTGGCCTTGCTTTTGGCCTCAGCTGTCAGTTGGTGCTTTGGCTTCAACACAATATCTAAAAGGCTCAAAGGTAAACAAAACACTGAACCTCTGGGATACTTTGCCAGTGACAGCTGCAAATATGAAGGGCTGGGAGTTTGTGGGGGGTTTCTTGTTAGTAGTTTTTTTTATCTTTTCAGGCCTCTCATTATTTTTAAATATTTTGTCACCCAGAAGACAATCCTTAAAGCCAAGTATTAATAACTGCATAATGTAGGGTTGGATTTTTTTCTTCCCTACTAGCTGAATTAAGTTAAGCCTTACTTAAAGAAGTTACATGAGCCTTGCTGTGAACATGCTGACACTCTTCTCTCTCTGAAGTTACCTGTACCAGATAGCTCACCTGGGGGATGATGATGAGGAGCCAGAGTTTTCTTCTGCCATGCCTCTTGAGGAAGGAGACACATTCTTTTTTCAGCCACGACCTCTGAAGAACCTGGTGCTGGTGGATGAGTTGGACAGTTTGTCTCCTATTCTGTGTTGTCAGGTATGCTGCCATCAGCAAGTTCCTGTTTACACATGTGTAAGTGGAGTCACTAGCTATGTTATTCCAGGTTTCCAGAAATACTGCTCTAAATAAAGACTCATAGAAAGGCAAATCTTCAGAGTTCTTGTACAGCTGCCTGAGATTGGTACCTGGCCTGGTAGCTTTTGATTCCTGTGGAGATAAATACGTGTCTAAACACATGGTGTCAGCCAGCAATTCTGTGCTGCTTCTCTGTTGACCATCAGACCAGTTCTTTGCAGTGAGTTTGGGTAAAACTTGACATTCTTTCAAGGCAGCAGCTGCAACATCCTTCACAGCTTTTGGTGTTTGAAAAAAGCATTCTTGAAGCAGTAGTGTGATATATATATATGTATATATATATAGCTTAGTTTTATTTTCTCATTCCATGGATGTTGTTTTGACACACTTTCTCCACACAGATAGCAGATTTGGCCAATGAAGACACACCCCAGTTGTATGTGGCTTGTGGTCGGGGGCCCAGGTCGTCCTTGAGGGTTTTAAGACATGGACTTGAGGTAAGACATCCAGCACTAACAGCCTGAGAGATGAGGGTGGTGTGAGGAAGTCCTGTAGTCTGGAGAGCTCCTTTCTCTTGCTTGGAGAAATAGAAGGGTTGTACTGTTTATTCTTACATTCTCAAAGGCTTTTTGTTTACTTGACTTCAACAACCTGCATTCTGTCTCTTCTAAGACTTGAGTGTATTGAGCTGGAACATTCCTGGTGCCTGCCAGCTGCTGCTGATCTCTGCTGGGGGCGGATGACCTTGTTTTAAAGCTGATCATCCAGAGCAATAATGTTGCCATATCATTGCTGAATATATTCTGCCCTGTAGCACATCTGGCATGGGCTGAGAATGTCAGAATTGGGAATTGTTAGCATTCCTGCCCAGTTGTGGGAAAGCTTAAAAACTGGTGGTTTGGTTGCATACTCTAGTAAATCTAAACATCTGTTTGCAAAAGAACCTTCTTCCTGTTTACTCTTAGGTATCCGAAATGGCCGTCTCAGAGCTGCCTGGTAACCCCAATGCTGTATGGACTGTGAGAAGACATGTTGAAGGTATGCAGTATTTTCCTGAAGCACAGGGAGGTCACAATGGTTTTATGTGTGGTTTTTTTGTTGTTTTTTTCTGGTTTTCTGTCCAAGGAGATAGGAATGGTGCTGCGTGATGGTTGTGTGCCATCCCCAGAAATTGTGGTTTGAATCAGCAGCCACCTGCTTGTGTTTAGAAGCCACCCACCCTCTGGTCCCCTAGCATTGTCACACTTCCTTTTGACAAAGAAGCAGCTGCCTGCAGCTGCATTTGTCACCCAATATGCTGTGTCAGCTGTACATTTGCAACCTGAAGCTGCTGAACTTCTCATGCTTCCCCACTTCCCATACTTTTTTGCCCATAAGTTCTTGCTCAAAGATCAGCAGGCAACAGCTATTCTTGTTGTTGGAGCATACTCAGTATTCTTCATGTGTGTGTTGACAAGTGCAGTAATCAGCTCTTTGTGAGAGAGTGGGATACAAATTATGGAACAAAGATGATAAATCAGCAACAGTGTCTGTATTTTATTACCTCCTTCTGTGCATATCTGTGAAAAAAAGTCTGGGCTAGGACACACTCCCTATTCAAAACCCAGCAGTGTGTAGAATGATGGTGATTCTGGGAAGGTCAAGATACCAGGTTGGCAGAGTATACTGGATTAGGGGTTTGGTTGGTTGTTCAGGCTTTTTTCTTATATCCTGATCTGAAATAATAACCTTACTAAAGTACAGGAGGAAGTGTAGTCCCTTGTCCTGCCTTTCTCTTAAAGGTGAGAACAGAGTTGCACAGAAGCACCTAAAAAGCTTAAAGGGAATCTGTTCTGGGTACTGGCAGTCTCAGAGATTATTTCCAAGGCAGTGCTTTGTATAACTCTCACAAAGATTTCCCCAGGTTTATACACTGGATCTAGAAAGGCCAGATTGTTGCAGTAGAGGCCTTAGCCTGCTATGGTGACATGATACCTTGTATTTAAGGAGTAGTGTGTCTTCCAGGGAACCAGTAACCCTGTGGGAATTTTCAAACACTGCAGTGGGATTTACCTTGCCTTGTGAGACCTGCCATCAGTTCCTGTGTTCATGTCCTGAGACGCATGTACTGCCTAAGCAACATGGGAGGAACTTTGAGCATAAAGTGCCTTCATGTCCCCCAGAAATAAAAAGGTCAAAAGGAAAGTATTTCCACAGTTCATATTAAAAAATACATGGTTCTCTGAAAAGGGGCATTCCAGTTTGTTAGAAACCTTTTCTCCAGCATTCTGGAAAAGAAGCTGGTAAGATTGTCTCCCTCTGAGGACTGGAGGCTTCTGACATCACCTTACAGTTTTAAAATCTTTTCTCTTGGGATTCCAGAAGAAGACTTTGACTTTTCAGGAGGTGAAGGACCATTCATGATCTGCAGGAAGTGGACCAGTCTCATTTGCCTCCTCTTCTTTCCACCTTCCAAATTCTCCAGGTTTCAGCATCATCATCTCCGTGATTTCAGAAAGACTGGAATCTGTAGCTGTTAAGCCGTGCTACTTACTGAATACAGTTATATGAAACTGATCCCCAAGTTCCAACTCTTGGAATTCAGAAATTATTTTAGTGGGCTTTAATCAGAGAGAATGCAGAACCTTTTCAAACATGTATCTAATCTTGAAACTGCCCTTGAGGACTCAGTTTGCAGCGTGGGGTTTCCCGGCTCTGCCTCAGTGCCATGGTACGTGTATGCTGCTGGGCCTCTGTAAGAAACACCCAGGTCTGCAGTCTTCAAAGCAAATACTAACTTTGGCTGGTACGTGGTGATACTCACTACCAATACCAAGCCTTTTTTTTTCTTCCACAGGTTGCTGGTGGTGGAGGTGCTGATCACCACAGGTGTGTACCTACTGCTAGGGGCAACTGTACAGTCCCACAGGTTAACCACAGACAATCCCAACAGCATGGGGCTACATTTATGCTAAGCACTTCAGTAAAAAAATTCTAGAAACTGGTGTGTAGTTGAAGATTTTTGCCTTTGAAGTTCAGTAGCTGAGAAGTAGAAAGCAGATCCCAGTCTATCTTGCAGTCCTTGGGAAGCAAAACAATCAACTGTGTCTCTGTGGGACAGTCAGTTCTTGCTAAAATTGGATGTGTATGTTTTAGGGGTATTTTCAGCTCTCATGTAGACCAAGGTTAGGCTCCCAGCTGCTTTGTACAGACCTCCAAGAGAAAAAGATCAAGTGTGCTTGGAGCACGTGTAGATATTGCTGGCATGGGAATGTCCTGTGATGATGGGATTCATCTGCCCATGAGACAGAAGTGGATGGGATTTGCACCAAACCCTCTCTTGCAGTTGAGTATCTGTGGATGTAGCCGTGTGGTGTGTTGACAGATGGGAGCTGGGAGTCAAGAGTCAGCATTCCCTACCTGGCACTCTTGCTGGAGGAGCAATGTGCAGTGAGTCAGCGCTGCAGAGTCGCCACGCAGTAGTAAACAGAAGCCCAGGAAAATGTGCTGTCATCCCCTCAGAGTCTGTTAACTGAGAGTGATCCTGAGCTCTGCCACTGCTCACCAGTTTGTTCACAGAACTCCTCTGAGCTAGTGGTGACTGCATTTGTATCAGTGCAGATTCAGATGCTATAGAGTGTGAGAAAACTGTCACAACTGCACTGGCATATAAAAATGGAATTCTTATGGACTAACTCACACTGAATCCATGACAAATAATGAAAAGCACAGTAGTGTAGAGTTCAAGGACTGAAATGTCATGTTTTCATAACTGGTTATGATGTGTGCATGAAGCTGCAGAAAACTTGTAACGCATGCGTCGGAGAACGAGTCTAGCTGTGGTTCTTCAGAGTCATTAAAACGTCTCTGTTACTGAAAGGAGCTGACTGGAGCAATTAGAAGGGTAATAAGCATCTCTGAAGTCTTGTCTCTGCATACAAAATTATGTCTATCTTTTCAAAACTCTGGGGGAGCCTGATGTTTTCCTTGGGATTGTGTAGAGCTAAATAGATATCTTTTCATATTAAAATGTATAGATCTTTTCTTTTTCTAACTGAGAACACTTCTCAGTGTGCCTTAGGGATTTAGTCCTCTTAATTTCAACTAGGCTGCTATATTTTCGAAACCAAAATTGTATTGTTTGAGGCTAGATGAATGTCTTATTCACTGACTTAATTCTGGTAAATCAAACCCTTTATTTCAAAAGCTCCAGCAGAGAGTCATTAAGCAACACAGACTTCAAGCAAAAAATGCACTTGTCACCATTATTGACACAGACTTAGAGGCATGCTCTAATATAAATGTAAGCCAATGGAAAGAAAGAGCTTAAAAGTATTAAGAGGTAGGAATGAGTTTTTGTTTAGAGTAGGACTAAGGGAATCTGTTTTGTTTTCAGATGAGAGTTCTTTATCCTATTCCAAATCACATGTTTAGACCTCCAGCTGGGTCACAGTGGTTTATCATAAGAATTGACAACCCCCAGGGAGGAAGGCAGAAGCTCTGAAGTAATTTGGAAAGCAACAGTGGTCTTTGAAATGGAATTCTTAGAACATCCTGTCTATGGGATATTTATGAATCAAATGCTTAGCCTGTGAACTGCTAGAAACTCCATGATCGAGGAATTCTTGTAGACTTCTGGTGCTGAAAAATTTCTCCAAGTTTGTAGGAGAAGCTGCTGTCAGTGTAGAAAATAAGCAATGTGTGTGTCTTGCTGAACTCTTATCATCTGCTGTTAATGTTGGAGGAATTCTCCTGTTGAGCCAAGCGTTCAAGTAGTTGGCGATACTGATCGGGTTCTGTGGGCAGATTCAGCTCTTGCTTTCTCATTCCCCCAAATGGACTGGTTCCTGTAGTTTGTTGGTGTAGGGTTTTGGAGCTGTTGGAGGTTATAGGCTGTGATCACTTAATAGAGTAGAAACAGAGTTCATGCCACAGACATCTGTTGGAACTGCTTTAGTTACACAGAACTCTTCAGTTTGATCAGAGTTGTGGTCTGTATACCAGATGTTGCAGAGAAGAATGATGGTTTTTTTTTAATTTTTCACTTGCATATTTTCAGCTGTATGTAAGAACTTTTTGTTATAAACGTGACACAGCAGGTTTGGCAATGCTTCCCTCTAAACAGGGTGGATAAGAAAAGAATTATTAGTTCTTGAAGCATTTGTTTTGGTTAACCCAGCTCAGGTTCTATAAGCTGCTGCTTTGTATTTTGTAGCATCCTGTTTCGATCCCAGTTAGAGTCCTGTATTTTCCTTTTCTATTAAAGTCATTAGCCACTTCTCCATGTCTCCCACATTTGAAAATTATGGAGAATCTCGTTCCAAGGCAGAAACTGTGACAGCTCTCTTACACCCTCACCTCCACTAGATATGCTGTGGTGCCCAGGTCTGAGGTTTGGGTTGAGTTGGGTTAAAATGAGGAATTTTCTTTTTAAGAAATAGCACTTGCATGACAACAGCAGCAGAAGTGGAGTTGCTTCTCTGAAGCAATCTTATTTCTCTTCCAAGACTCCTGGCTCCATTTCCCAATAGACTTCATTGTTTCTGTTGCTTTTGGTATTCTGTTTTAATGAGATTGTCCTTTTCCCCTTGTAAGACCTATTGCTTTCTGTAGAATGAAAGCAGACAGCAGTAAACTGGGACATTCACTTTACCCAGTCCTACTACCCTCATTTCCCACAAAGTTCCCCTATTTCCAAATGAGCTCTTAAGATTATTTTGATTAGCATAGCTCCTCTCTGTCCAAGCTACAGGAGTCTCCCAAGCTGTCCCCTTTGGGAGAAGCCAGCACTGGAGATAATAGAGCAAACACTGACCTTTACTTCTATTGGGATAAATGACAGTATTGCAACTATCTTAAAAATGTAATTGTTTCTCATTCCAGGAGACTGTCAGAGTGACTGGAAGCCAGTTGAGCTTCTGGGGAAGGATAGAGCTGGTTTAACCCTGAATTCTGCTTCAATGCACCCAAATTGTTCTCTGCAGCCTTTTGTTGTCTGGCTGCTAGATAGAGATTGTGGTCCTGCAACAACATGGTGCAGCATCCGTGGTGTGGTTTCTGCAGATAGATTCCTTATGTTCAGATTTTTGGAGTATTTAATTTGACTTCATTGGGTGTTAAATCTGGATTCATCTCACTGTGTGAAGTGGGACAGCTGTCTCAAAGGCTTCTAGTACTTGTGCGTTCTTTGAAAAAAATAGACAAGAATCTTGCTTGCCAGAATCCAGAGTATTGTGAATTGACTCTGGATCTGGATCATGGTTTGATCCCTGGCTATGTCTTGAATTGTTTAGCATCCGGCGGTGGCTGGCTTTTGGACAGCGTGTCCTAGAGCGAACTTGTGCAATACTGTCAGCAGCTGTAATTATCACAGGAATTCTACTGAAGAGTAACTGCTAGACATCTGTCAGACTGCTGATTGTGTTGGGAAGCCTTGCATTTATTGAATCAGCACTCTTTTTTTCCCTGTCTCCCTTGACCAGATGAATTTGATGCCTACATTATTGTGTCCTTCGTAAATGCTACGCTGGTACTGTCTATCGGAGAGACTGTAGAAGAAGTGACTGACTCTGGATTCCTGGGTACTACACCCACCTTGTCCTGCTCTCTTCTTGGTGATGATGCTTTGGTACAGGTAATGGAAAGCTGCTTCTGACATGTCTGCCACTCTCAGCTTGCTGCACAGATGTGATTTCTACAGTAATGCAACATATGTCTAAAGATGTGGATTGGCCGAGAATGATGCTGATTCAGCCTTTCCCTTTTTATATCTTTCTAAGTGAGACTGGACCAGTTGAAAATGGTCCTAATCTCCTTCAGTAGTTCCTTGCTGTGGTTGAAAGATGTAGTTCTCCCAGCTGGCAAGTATCTTCCTGCTGGTTCAACCTGCTGCATAGCTGATAGATCATGGCTGCCAGGAGTAGTTCTTGCCTTTGGCTTCTGCTGAGTCAGAACCACCAGTGAAATGGGAATTGTGATGGGATGATAAATACAGAATTGATATGACCTTTCTTTTTGTTCCTTTAGGTTTATCCAGATGGGATCCGGCACATCCGAGCAGATAAGAGAGTAAATGAATGGAAGACACCAGGGAAGAAAACCATTGTAAAATGTGCTGTGAACCAAAGACAAGTAGTGATAGCACTGACTGGAGGAGAACTGGTTTACTTTGAGATGGACCCGGTATGTGTGTTAATGGGAATAAGTTTGGAAGAGTGAGGTATGAGGTATGCCAAGGATTGATCCTTGACCAGACCTGCAGAAAAGGATTCAGTAGTAAAGCACCCTTCTAGAATGGATAGATCAAAGCCCTGCATATCTAGACTGTGTCTACCTGAGATTATTTAATGGCTAATTAAAGTCTCTGAAGCTCATAACTGAGGCTGAAGATTGTGTATTTGTACTCTTGCTCTTCTGGTTCTCCCAGTTGTAGCCAAAACAAATTCTTTAGAAATTGTTATATTATGTAACAAATCCAAAGCATTATATTTAAAAACAAAGTATCTAATTAATAAGTCATATGTTTTTCTTTCTCAGTCGGGACAGCTGAATGAGTACACAGAGAGAAAGGAGATGTCGGCCGACGTCGTTTGCATGAGCCTGGCCAATGTTCCCCCTGGGGAGCAGCGTTCCCGGTTCCTTGCTGTTGGACTGGTGGACAACACTGTCAGAATTATTTCACTTGACCCTTCGGTGAGTAGCTGTGCTGTTTTTGCCCTTCCATTGGTTTGAAATGTTCAGAAGGACCCTCTAGAGGTGGACTGTGTCCATCCAGACTGTCTTTCCTTATTCAGGTGGGTGAGCAGGAATGGATAGCTTGCATGGCTTTTCTCTGCTGGTTGGGAGGGAATGTGGCGTTTGATCCTTCTCTGCAACAGATACCCTAGTTTTATTGAGACTCACTCGTGCCTCTGGAGGTTCAGCTGATGAGTCACCAGAGCATTTTCTTCTGTTGTTTTGGGTGGGTTTTTTGTTGGGTTCCCCCCTCTCATCTCCCTGTTTGTACCTGTACTAAAAGCAGTCATTCTGCAAGCAAGTTGGCAGCAAACCAAACTTGTCATTCCTCTGCCTACACCAGATGAGGTGTTCAAAGCTGGTTGCAGTAACCTAAATTTTCCTCAGGTCACTCCATGCTAAAGAGCTGCAAACAGTGCTAGAACAGTTTGGAAGGCTCCAGTTTTATCTTCTCTGAAGCCCAGGCTGCTACCACTCCTGCTTCCCAAAATTCATGGAGCCTGCATCTATTGTGGCTTTTTTCTTTTTTCTGTGCTGAATACTTCTTTCTGGAGATCTAAATGGGCATCTTCAAGCTCCTTAGATGGAGCTTGAATCCTGTCTTGCCATGCCAAGCCTTGCTGACTGGAGTGGTCCCTCTCTCCTGTCTTCCCCAGGATTGCTTACAGCCCCTGAGTATGCAGGCGCTGCCCGCACAGCCCGAGTCACTGTGCATCGTGGAGATGGGTGGCACAGAGAAGCAGGATGAGCTGGGAGAGAGGGGCTCCATTGGCTTTCTGTACCTGAACATTGGGCTGCAGGTGAGGAGTTCCTGACTGGTTCTGACAGGTGTGTCTTGAGGAGCTTTTGCTTGAAAGGTGGATTGTTAAAATAGCCCTGTCACCATGCAGTGCAATACAAAGCTTGACTTCCCTCTTTGTTACGATGTGCTTGACAACAGTGACTGGGGAATTCACTGTGTGCTTTAGTAGAGGTGTGAGTTTCCCCATACATTTTTAGACTAAAGACTAGTCAAAAGCAAGCGTATTACCCCAGATTTTATGTAGGACAGACTGTGCTTTCCCCATTCAAGAAAGAAGGCATATTTTAAGAAATATTTCTGGGTGAAATGTTGAGCAGCTCTTTAAAAGCTGCCTGTAGGGCAGAGTATCAAACAAGTAACTGCCCACAGCAGAGGCTCTGCTCTAATAACTCTGCTATTACACAGCTTTTTGTTACATCCACTACAGACTCTCTGATCTTTGACCAAAAAATGTTGTTTTGACAATTCTGCATGTGGTAAAAATAATCAGCACAGTTTAGGTTCTTCCACATGCCTCAAGTTTGATGTCAGAATGCAAAATCTTTTTAAGGAGCATGAGTTTTTGGGTAAATCTTTGTACCAAGAGGGATGGGGATCTGGAATCCACCCTCAGGTTTTTATGGCTTATGTGATATACTAAAGTCCTTGGTCTGTTTTTTATTTTGGAGGGGGTCCTTTCTGCCATATAGGACTGTGGAGGAGCTGTGCTTTCTTTGCTGTTAAAAGTGTGGCCGTCGGGGAGAGTTGTACCGACAGCTAGGAAAACAAACAGCTAATGCTTCAGAAACTGCCTCTCCCCATTGATTTGAATTATGCGTGTAGGAAGTTACTTCTTACCTTCAATGTGGATCTTTTTGTTTTGCTGATGTCAAGAACGGTGTGCTGCTGCGAACCGTCCTGGACCCTGTCACTGGCGATCTTTCTGACACCAGGACCCGATACCTTGGCTCCCGGCCTGTCAAACTCTTCCGTGTCCGAATGCAAGGCCAAGAGGCGGTAAGGGAGGCGTGCTCTTGCAGGGGTGCAGATCCACTCCCCAGGCACTGCATCCCGGATTTGCTTATGGGTGGGCAGGGTGGGGAAGCATCCCTGCAACACAGCAGGACCCTCTGGGTAAGGGTGGGAAGTAGAATGACTTCATTGTGGAGCTGCCTGGCTTGCAGCTTGTTCTTTCACAAACAGCCTTGTTCTTCTTATTCTCTTTACTACTGTGTACTTCTGCCCTGTCTTTGAACTAGGATTTATCTGACCCATAGGCTGTGTTTATAGTGTGCTTGGAGAGCTCTGAGCAGATTCTTGGGCTTAGAGACACGTCTTACCTCTTAGTGCACAGAGAGATGGAGAGAGCTCTGGGCAGAAAACTTACCCTTGAATGCTTGATGCAGTGAATGGTTGTGTCCTTGCATGTTGGGAATAGCTCAGCCAAGGGCTGGACAGCTGCCGTACATGGCTCAAGGAAAATATTTGCAAGATTTGGCATAGAAGGAAAAATGTGTTTCATCAGAAGTGCCACTTCCAGCCCTTCTGATGTGGCACTGGGGAAATCAGCCACCCCCTGCTTGACTCATATTTGGATGACACCTTCAGAGTTGAGAAATATTGCCGATCAGCGTAGGGGGGCTGGATCTGGGAATTCGAGCTCTGCTGTAGTGTTGAGGTACACTGGGGGAATCGCTTAAACTTGCTCCTGCCAGCTGTAACTTGGGAGATGAGGAGCTTTGCAGCTCTAGCAGAGAATACCTGTAGAGTAACTGAGTGCTTTTTTACTTTGAGATCAGCTGTTGTTACTCAGGCAGAAACTAAGGTTGACCTAAAACTCATTTAGCCAAATGTATAAAGCTGAAGAGTTTGGAAGTCAATCTGCTTCCTTTTTTCCCATAATTTGATTGAAAATAGGCTAGTGATGACTTTCAGTAAATTTCACTAAGAATGCTACAGCATTTGGATTGTGATGAAGCAGTAAATACTTATTTTAAAAGGCCTGTTCCCATTAGAACAAGCTATTCCAAAAAATGAGATATGACAGTATTGTTGATCTTGGCTTTTACAGGTAATAGTTTTAGTGCACCTCAGTTGGAGTATTTGTTGTTGTGATAGTACTTTAAAGCTCCTCTTCATGCCATATGCAATTTCAGAGAAAGCTGAAAGCAAGAAGTGTCTCAGGTGTGCTCTTACCTGTGTGGGGTCCACCTGCAAGAGTTCAGTTGTTGCAGTGGGGAAGAGTTGGGCACTGTACATCCATTTCTGTTGCATAAAGTGAGCTTGCCTCCATTCCCAGACCTAATAAATTTGCTGCCTGTCTTTCCCAGGTGCTGGCCATGTCAAGCCGTTCCTGGCTTAGTTATTCCTATCAGTCACGCTTCCACCTGACTCCCCTGTCTTACGAGACACTGGAGTTTGCATCTGGTTTTGCTTCTGAGCAATGCCCTGAGGGCATTGTGGCCATCTCCACAAACACGTTGAGGTAAGCACCAGAAGGGAAACACAAATGCTTCTGGGCTGGGATGCCAGGCAGGTGAAGCAGTGGTGAATTCCACCAGACATTCTAAAGGAAAGAGGTAAAGTGACTTGACTTCAAAAAGATTTTTTTGTTATGAATAATGACTTGATAGAAACACTTGGATGGGTTTCAGAAAACAGACGAAGGAAAGTTAGGCTGTCAAAAAAATGGGGTGTACTTCTCAGATTTGTATTTTCTAGCTTTTTAAAATAAGTGTAATTCAAGTTATTCTTCAATTCTCTCATCCTGAGAGAGGGAAGCTTTTAATAAATGTGGACCTGTTATGTATTAGGATCTTGTGGTTTGTGATCTGAATTGGCTGCTTTGCAGGAAATAAACCATGTGATGTAAGAAACCAGAGACATGACAGGGATGTATTTGTTGCCTTTTTTAAAGTTCAGCTGAGATACTAAAAAGATAAATGAAAATAATGGACCACAAATTCAGATGCTGTGCTGTATGCACTTGAACAGGCACCTTTTTCATATCTGTCCTCATTGAAATATTACATCATTCATTGCTTTTAAAGGAGTCATTCTTTCTGGAAAGACTTGTGGTTTTCAGACACCAAATGCCAGAAGAACTGGTATTTCAGCTGGCAAGTCACAGGAAGAAAGAGCTGGCATTGCGTTTTTCATACTCTTTTTAACTGAAGTGCCTCTGAGGAGCATTTGATTACATGTCGAAGTCAGTGTCACATTTAGATTCAGATGATGTGTTCCCCAAACGTGCACTTTCCTTCTTCCATGTGCCCTTTGTTCCTCTTGGGATAGACTTGCTTCAGCACCAGTCAGAATGCACCCTGGGACAGTGAGAGCCCTCAAAGACCTTGTGCTGCAGCACTCACCGTGGGCTCCCATTTTAGGATGTTAGTTTTGCTCTGCTCTCTGGAGCTGTTTGCTAGTTGCTGTTTGGCCTGAGGAAGCTGCTGCTCCTCTCTAGCACTAGCCAGTTTCACAAAGAAAAAGTTCCACTCCAGTTTCGTTCTCTTCGACAGCTGTTTTTGGATCCTGTTCAATGCTTGTCACATCTCTGTCCCC
Organism: Corvus kubaryi; assembly: GCF_017639235.1. Classification (NCBI taxonomy): domain Eukaryota; kingdom Metazoa; phylum Chordata; class Aves; order Passeriformes; family Corvidae; genus Corvus; species Corvus kubaryi. The sequence goes on along the minus strand of NW_024581093.1, from coordinate 6,570,788 downwards.
CAGGATTTTGGCACTGGAGAAGCTGGGAGCAGTCTTCAACCAGGTTGCCTTCCCGTTGCAGTACACACCCCGAAAATTTGTCATTCACCCAGAGAGCAACAACCTGATCATCATTGAGACAGACCACAACGCTTACACCGAGGCCACCAAGGCGCAGAGGAAGCAGCAAATGGCTGAGGTAATTGGGGTGGAGGACAGGTACACACATCTGTTCCCCAGAGGGGACTTCTGCAGCTGAAGTACTCCCTGCTCATTAGTTCCCAGCTGCCATTACCTGCAAGGCTTTCTGCCCTGTGTGAATGCAGGGGCTGAAAGGGGAGTGGAAGTCTGCCTCAAAACAGCAATTTCAGCAGAATGCACCACTTCGCAGTGTTCTTCCTTTGCCTGTTGTTAGGACATGTTTTAAGAACCACCTGGTGGAGGACAATCTTGCTTGTGTAACACTGTTCTCTGGGGTTTCTGTGGTTGGTTGAGGATGCTTGCATTTCAGTGGGTTGTTTATTTTCTTCTCAGGGTTGTTTCCAGGGTTGTTGATTTGGAGAAATGGCTCCCCAGACAACTGTCCCTTGGGCAGGGCAGAGCTGACACAGCCGTGCTCTGAGCTATAGAGGCACCCTGGGGAATAAGCTCAGGGTGGGTGGACGCTTTGGAAGTTAATGGCTTTTATGTCTTCACAAGCAGTACCTTGCCCCAGAATACCTGGGCTTAGGCAAAACAGGGAGGTTGTATTCTGTGCAGAGGATCAGCATGCTGGGAAAGGAAATCACTGAGCTGTTCTTTTCTCCTGTCCTTTAATGCCATAGGAAATGGTGGAGGCTGCGGGTGAGGATGAGAGGGAGCTGGCTGCAGAGATGGCTGCAGCCTTTCTGAACGAGAATCTTCCTGAGTCCATCTTTGGTGCTCCCAAGGCAGGAAATGGTCAGTGGGCTTCTGTTATCAGAGTGATGAACCCCATCCAGGGAAATACGCTAGATCTGGTCCAGCTGGAGCAGAATGAAGCTGCTTTCAGGTAAGAAGTGTTGCCAGATGCAGCAAGAGTCCCTGCTTGTGATGAGTCTTAGGTGTTTTTTTCCTTTTGCTTATCTGTTACTGAGCTGAAATCCAGATGGAACACGTTATCAAGCGACTGGCTTGAAATTCCGGGAGTGATTTGTCTTGCCTTCCCTTCCAACCCCAATCTTGTCCACATGTGACATTATGAGCTGGTGGTGCTCTAAATGTGATTGCTGGACCCCAGTGCCTAAAGAACAACACAGGAGTGTAAATGGCAGATAAGAGAGCTAGGAACAAGAGAATGTGCTGTTCTCTCTCATTTCCCCTTCTCATCCAGATAAACTGAGGACAGATTAAGTGGAAAGGAAGGTGTTAGAGGACTGGAGGGGAAAACCAACACAATAACCATGAAGAATAGCAAGTGCCTCAGCAGGTGAAGTAGAGTTAGGTCATGTTAGTCCAAAAGGCTGACCTGTCATTTCCAACCTGCCTGAGCCATTTACTGAGCAGGAAATAACTCTGGAAGATGAGGAAAGTTATTTGTATATATCCCAATGGGATCAGCCTTTGAAAAACAACTTCTAGTAGAGTTTTGCACATCGCTAGGCAGTGTCCAGCCTGTGAAAGTGTAAAGTAACGCTTCGGGCATTGTGAAAACGTAAAATGCTTTGGGCGTATGTGATGGCTGCAACACATATGGAGAGTGCAGAAGAATGAGCAAATCTGCATTAAACATTTCTACAAGGAGGAAAAACGACCTCTTAAAAGGCAATGTCAGTGTTGAAGGGTTGGACTCTCAACTCTCTGCTGGGCAGGTGCAGGTTGTGCTGTTGGGGAATCCAGTCGGGGTGTGCAGCATTAGTGTGGTGATGACACTGATGTCCTGGTGTGTCCTGTCCTTCCCAGCGTGGCCGTGTGCCGGTTCTCCAACACTGGTGATGAGTGGTACGTGCTGGTGGGAGTCGCCAAGGACCTGATTCTGAACCCACGCTCAGTTGCTGGAGGGTTTGTCTACACATACAAGCTGGTGAATAGTGGTGAGAAGCTGGAATTTCTGCACAAGGTGAGGGGAGTGATGGGGTTATTTCCAGTCTGAGTGTTGGAGTTGGTCTTACTTGCCTGAGTGCTGCAGTAATATTGCAGTACTTGGTGCATCCTGGGCAAGATTATCGTGCTGGTGTTACACGTTGGAAGCAGCCTTGGAGAAAATAAGCTGCCTCCTACAAAATCATTTGGTCCATCTTTTGCAGAGCTGAGGATTGAACACAGATCTCTCAAGAGTCCCAGTTTTACCCATCTAATTGGGTAAATTGGAAAGGAGCAGTGTTTTTCATCCCCCTGTTAGGGAGGGGAGGGAAATGGCTCTGTTTGCTTTCTGGAATATGAGCTCAGAGAGCTGCTTAAGCACTTGTTTACAGAGCAAATTCATACTTGGGTCACTTGAACCCTGGTGCTAATACTATCAGTCCTTGGCTGACCATGCGCAGCTGGTGGGAGCTGTCATCTTCCTTGGATGCTGTTTGATTGTGTGTAGAAATGATTAGTGACCAACTTGTTTGATAGGTCTCAGGGGCTTTAGCAAAGGTTTCAGCAGAAAAATTACTGTTCTTCCCACATACTTCTAGCATGGCTGAGATTTGAGCAGATGAACACATGGAAAGGAATGTTGTGGCTTACTCACTTCCTAGAGTCCTGATGCAGTGAGTGTGTTCTGTCCTGGACCGTGGCCTTCTCTGGTGCCACTGAACACCCACTGGGAAGTTGACAGAGCTGAAGTAGTGAAATAAACTTCTTTTAGTCAGTGCAGCCAAGCTAGGAATGCTGTAACTGGAAGCTCTCTACATGTTCCCCTACTCTGCTGTGGCTGATCGTTTTGGATTGATTAGTGGTGGGAGATTTTTCAGACAGTAATCTATCTGAGTTACTGAAATTGTGAACACACGGTAGTTGTTCATATTTAACAATTTCTTTGGTGGCAGTGTCAGATGGCTGAATTACATTCATGCCTTTCTTTAGAAACAGTCTGGGTAGATTTAGGCAAAGTCTAAAGTTTTTCTGTTGGATGTAAACCAAAACTAAGAACCGAGGCAACCAGGCCCTTACTTTCTTTTGCTGCCTGCCCAGTATGGGGTTCTTACAGCAGTCCTATGCTTCAGTGAAGGTGCACTGCCAGCAGTGTGTTGTGTGTGAGTACCCAAGGCTCTCTTAGCTCTATGTGTGACATCTGCTACTGTCAAAAGGCCTGCCAAAGGACTGACCTGTTGCCTCTCCTGTAGAAAAATATTATTATTAGCCTTTTACATTGAAAGCCTTGATACAGGCCAGTGAACTTCAACCATACCATTAGCTGAATCTGTTCTGAAGGTTTATGTAAGGTTAGCCCTCTTAATGAGGATTTCACAATCTTCCTCTTCCCTCTCTAGACCCCTGTGGAGGAGGTCCCTGCAGCCATTGCTCCATTCCAAGGCCGAGTCTTAATTGGAGTTGGAAAGCTCCTGCGTGTGTATGACCTGGGCAAGAAAAAACTGCTTCGGAAATGTGAGAATAAGGTACTGCCTTCTGTTCCTGGCCAGAGCTGTCAATTTGGAATGAGTGATACTTTGCAGCAGGAGTGAAACAAGGGGTTTAGCTGCTACTCCAGCTCAAGTGTGTGTGTTTACTTGGTCATCAGAGCTGTGTTTGCCTTGCTGGGTGCATCTATCCAGAGTAGTACTGGACTAGACTGGGCTGTTGTGCTGCCCCTCTACATCCCATGCACATACCATTTTCTTACCACCATTCTGACAGTGTTGCAAGTTCCTTTTCGTCCCAGCTCAGTGCAGGCTGTCACTGACCATGTGCAGGGGTCTGTACAGACTGTTCCTTTGGCCACCTGATGACAATGTGAGAGGTCTTACCCATATAGAAGATAATTGCTGGGAATGTTTTGTTAGTTTAGGTGATCAGCAGCTGGGGGACAGAAGCTGGAGAGTGCATATGACCACCTCGTCACATCCCCAGAATGTTGAAAAGGGGATTTTCTCCTTGAAGTAGATGGTCCTTCTTGCTGAGCATCTCCGCTACTTTAGGAAAAGAAATTGCAGGAGCATGATTTTCTAACTCTTAATTGCTTGCTCCTCCCTCTCTCGTGCAAGCTGCAGAACCTGTGCCAGTAGCTCATTACTGCACAAAAGAACTCCAGCAAGCTAACAGACAGACTGGGAGCTTGTAGGGGAACTTTTTTTATTGTGTTGTGTGGTTTTGTGAGGTTTTGGTTTTTTTTCCCTAAAACATGACTCACATGAAAAAGTGAAACTTTCCTTCTTGGACCTTCCATGACTTCCATGTCTCCTCACTATGTGAAGAGACATGGAAGCAATGCCTGCTTGTAGGGATGTCCTGGCATCTCCAATCATGGGCTCACCAGCAGAGCTTGTTCTTTGAACAGTGTTCATACAGAGAAGACTGGGAATGCCACATGGTGTATGTTAGGTTGCCCTGTATTGATGGTGTATTTAGAGTGGGACTGTGGTATGGCAGAAATGAGAGATAGTTTTGGAGGAAGGGATGGGGAAGTGGGGAGTGAGCTGTAGTTCACAGGCAGAAATAGTGTTTCAGTTGGAGTATGGTAGAGTTAATGGGTTGTGCTTCCCTGTTTGAAGCACTCAGGTTTTGTCCTTTCTCTCTCAAAAGCACATTGCCAACTACATCTGTGGGATCCAAACCATTGGGCACAGAGTGATTGTTTCAGACGTTCAGGAGAGTTTCATCTGGGTGCGCTACAAAAGGAATGAGAACCAGCTCATTATCTTTGCTGATGACACTTACCCCCGGTGGGTCACTACAGCAACGCTCCTGGATTATGACACTGTGGCTGGAGCCGACAAGTTTGGTAACATCTGTGTGGTGAGTGTGCCTTGCTGAAGTCAGGGCTTTTTGGACATGTTTTCCCTTAAAACATCCGTGATTTATCTTAAAAGAATGAGAATCTGTCCTTAGCTGGAGACAACGCCCTGTACCATTGAGCTGTTTTCATGGGGTGACTCTGTCATCATAGTGGGCTGCAGTTTATTGGTTTATTAAATGAAGCAAATCAGTTAAAGCATCAGCAAGTCATAAACATATTTCTGAGGTATCCAGTAATTTGTTTTTACTGTGAATAAGCCTTGAAAAGAAGCTTGTGACTGTGAAAGGGCCCATGAGAACTTTAGTCAGGGTTATCACTCTTACTTTTTCTGACTAAACCTCATCGCTGGCATTTAGCTTTCTCTGTCACTTCCTCTCCACAGTTGGCTTTGTCAGCCAACACTTCCCCACTTGGCTGGATTTCAGCAAGGGAGGAGGAAAGAATAGATGGTCTTTCTGGCAGAGCTTTAATCTCTTTCTGAAGTGTGCTCGGGTGCTTTGGAGTACAGAGTTCAGCACGCGTCAGATGCTGCGCCTGCAGGATTTGGCCAACACACAAATCAGTCCTCTTCAGCTTTCCTGACCCGCATCCATCAAACTGTTTCCTTAGTGGAAACCACCTTCAGATCAGTTTGACCGTACCTCCCAGAGTGATCTGCAAGTGCCAGGCTGGGCAGAGGCTGGTTGTGAGGCCCTGCCCATGTTGAGTGATGGGCTATTGGTCTTGATACCACTGTTGTCATATAACTGTAAAGGCTGTTTTGGAGAGGCACCTGGATTATTCTGCTGTAAGTGTAAAGTGGTTCTTGCAGAGTCCACAAAAGCAGCCTTTCAGACAGCACAAGGGTTCTCCAGAGATAATGTGCTGCTTCTCTGCAGCTGGCTGATTCTTTCTTCCACTTTCAACACAGGTGAGATTGCCTCCCAACACCAATGATGAGGTAGATGAGGATCCCACAGGCAACAAAGCTCTCTGGGACAGGGGCCTGCTTAATGGAGCATCGCAGAAGGTAATACTTCATGGGAAGCACATGGTTATTGTAGGAAAAGAATGCACTGCTTTTCTGTGAAGGCCTTTGCAGTGTTGTCCAGGAGATGTATTGGCAGTTCTGCTCCTACACAATCTGCTGTGCTGTGGGTGATCTGTTTTCACTGTTGCTCCAAGCCAAATTTCTGAAATCACAGCTGAAGCCTGTTTGGTGTGTTTGATGGAAGCAGCTCATTTTCTTTTGCTGCTTTCTCTCGTTACTTGCATCCGTTTGTCCAGCTGAGTTTTGCCATCTGGTCACAGGTGGAAGGCACTTCCTTTCTAGAAAGGCATTTCAGAACTAGCAGTTGGCTGAATTTATTCTGCTTTCCTCTCTCAAGCCCTTTGATGCTTTTATATAAGCTAAAGAAAAAACATGCTTCTGTGCTTGCCTTTCAGGCTGAAGTGATTATGAATTATCACGTGGGAGAGACGGTGCTTTCCTTGCAGAAGACCACACTGATTCCAGGAGGCTCTGAATCTCTTGTTTATACCACGTTATCAGGGGGGATAGGAATCTTGGTCCCTTTTACTTCCCATGAGGTAAGCAAGGCCAGGCATCAGGCTGCAGTCTTGCTGCTTTTTGTGCACCTATCCCCAGCCAGTATATTAATGTGCTGCATTCCCTGAACGGCTCCACAGTGCCTGAAAACCAGAGCTACAGGAGAGCCTGTGGCTCCAGTGCAGAAGGAAAGAGGAGTTTGCTGGCTCCTGCATTGGCTCTATAAAGAGTGGAGAGCTTTCCTTGTTGCACTGCTGTTCTGATTCTGTGCTTTCGAGGAGCTTTGGGGTGGTTCAGTGTCTGAGGAGGGAGGAGTCCTTTGGCATATTTTGTGTAGCCTGTAAACTATTGATGTTTCAAGTCCTGAGTATGGTATTCTGTTCTCCATTTGCTGTGGCCTCTTGAAGCACTGGATGCCAAGACATTCCATGTTGGAGCTGCAGCTCCATGCTGCTCTATGCTTCATTTCCTGGGAGGCTGATCCTGACCAGGGTGGCTGCTTAGCTCTGCTGTGGGTGCTTCCCAGGTGGAAGTGGTGAGGGGGGTAGCCATGACCTTGGCTGCCGTGTGCAGGGCTGTGGCAGAGTCTGGTAATGACAGAACCACAGAATGGTTTGGGTTGGAAGGGACATTTAAAGATCATCTCATTCAACCCCAAGTGGCCATGTAATGGTAGTGTTCCAGCCACTGCAGGAGTACCTTCTGATGGGTGTTGTCTTGCCTTGCTAGCAGCACTGATGTGTACCAAACTGTTCTCTTACCAATCCTTAATCTCCCCAGGATCATGACTTCTTCCAGCATGTGGAAATGCACTTACGGTCTGAGCACCCTCCTCTCTGTGGACGAGATCATCTCAGTTTCCGCTCCTACTACTTCCCAGTGAAGGTAGGCCCTGAGCACATGGGATCACCTGGTTGTGGGGGTGCAGCAAGTTTCTCTGGGGTACAGCTTGAGGCTGGCAAAAGCAAGGCAAAGTTATTGTCTTGAACAAGGCAAGGTTGCTGTTCAGTGGGGAAGACTGGGGGGTACTGTTAGTAATGGCTCGTGTAGTGCCTGTGGCAGCTGGCTCTTGAGCAGCACTCTGTAAGGAGAGCAGTACTTAGCACTTAATACATGTCTGTTTTGGTTTCTTAACTCTTGTAATGAGCCTCCTGAGGGCTGGTCCCAAGACCCAAGCTGAGAGGTGCTGTAGCTGCACTTTTCCATTTCCCCACAGCATCTCCATTTTCCACCAAGAGAAGCAGCATTACGTAGCTGCTGGTGTGGCTGGGTCAAACTGAGTGCTGCCCTGGGTTATGTTTTTTCCACCACCATTGGAAAGGGAAATCTAAGTTCAGAAACAGCTGTTCCTGCCTATTTCTGCTTTTGAGGAACTGTTAGAAATTGTGAACTGCTAAATGCTATGACCAGAAGGATCCGGTGGTAGTTACTACCAGGGTAATGTGTGTGGAGTCAGTCAGAACACTGTCCCAGCAGACGAAGCTCTCCAGGTGCAGAGGGTGGTGGTGTTCTTGATGAGCTTCAGGGTGATTTGCAGCATACACAGCCTCAAAGACAGCTCCCATGTGTTTGAAGCTGCCTTTGTCATCACTCACAGCCTCCCCCACCCTTCCCAGTGCAGGGCTCAGACCCAAGCGGATCTCTCTTCCTTTCCCTTGTGGGATTCTTCAGCTGCACCCAGGCCTTTTGGGTTTCTGTTTCGTTAATCAAGCTGGCCAGTAATTAATGTGATGCTAACTGCTGCTATTCAGCAGATGAGGTCACCGAGCATGGTCTTGTTTCCAGGACAGGATTAAGAAAGTCCTGGGAACAAACTGTTTGTGGCCATTTTCCCCTGTTTAGGCAGGGTTCAGTGCCTCTGTGTGGTGTTGATTCAGTTCTCTTCTCCTTGCCCCTCCAGAACGTGATTGATGGGGACCTGTGTGAGCAGTTCAACTCCATGGAGCCTAACAAACAGAAGAATGTGGCTGAGGAGCTGGACCGGACCCCACCTGAGGTGTCCAAGAAGCTGGAGGACATCCGCACGCGCTACGCGTTCTGAGCGGCAGCTGGCAGGGGCAGAAATGCTTGCGGCTCCTCTGGGTGCTCTTCCAGGCACCGTTGGGAGGAGGAATGTGTGCTTTTTTTCCCCCCTTTTCAAATATTGGTTTGGTCCTCTTGATTTATTTTCAAAGTAATGTGACTCCAGTAAATACAGTATCAGGTATTAGGTTTCCCAACACATCCTGCTGCCTATGTGAAGGCTCCTGACATTCCAGCTTCTGGCCAGAGCAATTCTCTCTTGGGAAGTGCCCAAGGCAGGATGCCAGCTGACCCTCAGCCCCTTCTCCTTGTCCTCCCTTTCAGACTTGGGAGTCCCAGGGTGTCTTGCTGAAAGTTCTGTAGGGCAGGTCCAGCTGGGTCTTTGCTGGGTCAAGTGGGGTTTGTGATTTGCCAGCATTTTAGAAAAGGAAAGGAAGGAGCTGTGGCATGATTCAGGATTACCAGGCTCCTCTTAGTAGCCAGTGGTGAGCTGCTCTGGGCTTATGGTAGTCCAGGGAGCAGCCAATGGGAAGCTGGCTGTGTGGAGGGTGCAACTGTCGCACTTGTCTTCAGCATTTTCTTCTGAATTGCAAGGGGGTTTTTTGGACTTGCCATTTCTGACTGTTTTCCCTGTAAATAGAGTTTTGTACAATGTTGACTCTCTTGGGGGTGGGGAAGAGCGAGGCCCGAGTCTGGGACTTGATTGGTTTCATAATAACTTTGGCAAGAGAGTGTCTCCAAGCTGTGACTGTGAGCAGCACATGAAGAATAAAAGCCTGTTTTTTCACTACCCTGGCGCTGGGGCTCTTCTTCGTGGCAGCTGCTGCTGACCTGGCGGGAGCAGGAGGGGAGGAGGAGGAATACAAAAATGTGCGCACCCTGAGAGCCCCTGTGCTCCTGCAGGCCCCTCTCTGCCCCCCTGCCCTGCCTGGAGCTGGTCCCCTGCTGCTTGATCTGCCCCAGGACACACACAAAGCAGGCTGTGGAGAGAGGGAAGTCATTTCTCCAGCCATTCCAGAGCATGGCTGCACTTTAGGGGTCTTGTGTTCTTCGGTGTAGCAGCTGCAGCTCTGGGAGGAGCAGCTGGCTGCCAGGAGGGCTGGGGAAAGGTCCCTGTCCCAGAGGCTTGGTAGCTGGCTGCAGAGGCTCCTAGTCAGAGTGCACCCACACAGCAAGTGCTTCCTGGTTCTGCTGGGTTGCTCCCTGCTTCTGCTGGTTGGATCTGTCTGAGAGCCTGTGACATCCCGGTAAGGATGCTGCTCCCCACTTGGGGTTTGGAGAGATGGGTGGTCCTTGGCCTGGTGCCTGTGCTCCCTTTGAACAGCTGTCACGTTCTCCGGTGCATGTACTGTGTGGGGTGAGGGCAAACACACCCTCCTGCCCTGTCCTTTGCACCCTCCTCTGCTCTCCTGTCTCGTCTCGACCTCACAGGCCTGCGTTGGCAGGGGCTTAGAACCCTTTGGCTCTGACATGGCATGTGGAGCCCCACCCATCCTCTGCCGACGGAGCAAAGGGCTTTGTGCTCCCTTCCCAGGCCTGAGTGGGGGTGGCTGTGTCAAGGGAGAGGCAAAGGGGAACTGAGCTTCGTGGGGTCCAGCTTCTGGCTTGCCATGGACTTAAAGTGCTCACCCTGTGCTCCCTGTCCGTTGTCCTCCCCGAGGAAGTGATGCTTTGGATCAGAGGGCACTTCCAGCAGAGCTCCAGTGACACTTGGTATTTGTCATGCTGGGGTCCTGAAAGTGAAAGCAGGGGAGGGGGACGTCTTGAGATGTTCCCAGACTGGTTTCAAGTACAAGGTTTTACTTCTTGGCTGTGCCTGGTGAATAACCTGTCTCCAGTACAAGCCTGGGAGGGACTCACTCCCAGCCATAAGGAGCCAGGGGGTTGTGGGGAGCTGGCTGAGCCTCAGCTCCCCTTTGCTGGGACAAGGAAGGTTTCTCAGTGAGGGTTCCCCCCTGCAGCCGCAGGGAACCGGGTCCTAGCTGCAGTCTGGGAGCAGAGCTCCCGGGGCCGTGCACTGAGAGCTGTTTGCCTTGGGCTCATCCCAGCACTGGTTTCCAGCCCGGAGCAGCCGAGAGCAAACCGCCCCCAGCACAGCACTGCGCAGCTCTGCACTTTCCCTTCTCTTCCTCGCCCCATCCCGGCTGCCAGGCTGATGAGTACGTGGGCAGGGAATGCTATTAAATGGCTTCCTTCGGTGACTGCAGCTGCTGCGGGCAAAATCCCTGCGGACACCTGAGTGAGGAGCTGGACTAGCTCCTTCCCTGCTTAGAGCTGAGCATCTTGCCCCCAGATGAGTGCTGGGAGGGAGGCAAGGGCCGTGCCCAAGACTGGCCAGGACCAGAGGAAGCTTGGCAGGAGCACGGCAGTGGCCCTGACTCCTTGCCAGGGGAATCCCAGTGCGCTCTCACAGGCAGAAGTGCATTCCTTCCCACGCGTTTCCCTGGGAGCACTGACCCACTCTTTGATAGTCGATTTTTCTTGCTGACCCTGTGGATGCTCAGCAGCCCTAAGCACAGACACAGTGGCTCTTCCAAGGGGCTCTTCAGGGTGATGCGGGGGAGGACAGTGTCCCATGTCCCTTGTCCCCTGCTCCTGGCAGGAGCTCAGCCCTGAAGCATCCTGAGAGAATGACATGGGCTTGGGCCATCGGGAGCAGAGTCCTGCTGGCCTGGAGCCAGCCAAGCATACCTCAGCCCCTCTGAGATCAGTGCTGCAGTGCAGCCCTCTCCCGGGCATGTGCTGGGAAGGTGCTGGGCTGAGTCCCACTTTGCTTGCTCCAAAACGTGCCTATGGGTGCTCAGCCCAGTCAGTGCCCTGGCACACCTGGCCAGGAGAGCCCGGCACCCTGGGGGTGCCGGTGCTGGCAGAGCAGAGCACCCCGGGGAACCTAGGGCTGTGCAGAGTGGTCAGCTGGGCACCCCAGGGGCCATATGGGCACCTGACTGGTTTGGGTGGGCACCCTGCAGGGATGGCTCAGCACCCTGAGGAGTGGAAGAGGCATGCACCATAGTTAGACTCGGCACCCCAGGGGCTCCCTGCTGCTGCAGTGAAGCACCTCAAGGAGCAGGGAAGGACCCAGGAAAATGAGCCAAGCACCCTGGGGATACTCAGTTGCATGAGCTGAGCACACTGGGGACACCCAGCTGGGGCAGCAAAGCACCCCGATGAGCAGTGAGGTACCCACGAGGGTTAGCCTAGCCTGGGCTACCTGCGTACCCTGGGGACAACTCCCGCTCTCGCCGCCCACCCTGGGGACACCCATCCGGCTGGGGCAGCCGAGCACCCGCGGCGGGACAGGACTGGACTCTCCCCGGGCCGTGCGGGGCGGTCGCTCGGTCCCCTCTTCCCGCCCGGCCCCCGGCCACCGCCCCGCCCGCTCCCCGCGCCACCGCCCCCCGCCCGCCTCCCGGGAAACGCGGGCACGGCCCCGCCGCCGCCGCCGCCCGCGGGTGG
>NW_024581093.1:6535655-6553903 GCF_017639235.1 Corvus kubaryi | reverse complement strand
GCCTGCCACGCGGGAGGCCCGGGTTCGATTCCCGGCCAATGCAGCAGCTTCATCCTTTTGCACCCTGGTGTCCCTTAGGGGACCTTGGTGACATCCTGGTGAACTGTCCCTGCAGACAGATGTGGAGGCGGTGGTGGCCGATCTGGTGAAGCTGATCCACAGCGCGGGCGCTGAGAGCCGGAGCAAGGCTGTGCACCCCAAGGCACTGCTGGACAACTGCCTCAAGGTCATGCGGATGCTCTACGGCGTGCCCTGTGAGTTGGGGATCAGGGTGGGAGGCCTGACCTTGGGGAACGCAGGTGCCACACAGGGGGGCCATGTCCCACACCATGGCAACTGTTCCCTCTATTCAGGTCGGTGGGAGTCCACCTAACACTGCAGAAGACCCCTCACTCAACACCTCCTTGCCCTGGAGCCTCGGATGCTGCCTCTGCTCCTCCCAGAGCCCCATGGGGGGTTCCGAAGGAAGGTGCAAAGGTGGGACAAATGCCACCCCACCTGGGACCAAACACTACCCCTTCCAGGACTGTGGGACTGTTTATGGCTGTGGGGTCTTGTCCATCCAAGACGTCTGGCACCTTTTGCATGGGTGTGGGGTCAGACACACCCCCCGTGGCAGGCAGCTGTTAGGAGGACATGCAGCCTTCCCTGCCCACAGGGCAGGTGAGGGCATCACCCTGTTTCTCTCGATTTGTATTTTTTCCTCAGCTTTCATTAAACACCAGTTAATTCTCTAGCATTGCAGCTCAGCTTCTGACTGGGTCCCGGGAGCCTCCAGCCTTACCCAAAATAAAGGACCAGCAAAGAGAACCCCACTGCCTCCACTGCCTCCTCTTTTGGGGTGTCAGCCGCCTCCCTTGCCGCTGTGGGGGAGAGACTCACTCTGATAAAGGGACCCCTGCCAAGCTGCCTCCATCAGCCCCGGCTGCTTCCCCGGCAAGGAAACATCTGGATTTGTTTGTTGTGCTTGGCTGCGCGGTGCAGGCGGCACACCAGAGGGACTGGGGCTGCCTGGCTGCCTCCCCCCTTTACAGCTTAGTTCATTACCTTCATCAGCTATTAGAGACCTTAATTGGTGTATTCCTGGCTGAGGGCTGCTTAGGCTCATGAGTCCATGGGCACTGCAGCATGAGTAGAGAGACAACGTCTTCCTCCTCCTCCTCCTCCTCCTCCTGTTCCTCCTCCTTTTCCTCCTCCTCCTCCTCCTCCCTTTCCTCCTCCCTTCAAGCCTTCATGCCTAGTGATGATTCCTGTTTATATAAAGCCCACACAGAGCTCATATAAAACCCACCAGCGATGATCCACTGCCTCATAAAGAGCTTTAACTAGAGGGACCCTTTCTCCCACCCCTGCTGGCTTTAACAGAGCCCCTGTGTGGTCCAGGGACCCACCTAGGGCTGCCTCAGCCCTTGGGGCTGAGCCCCAACCTCCCACTCCCTTGTGCAAAGTGTGGGAATGATCCTTCATCCCCCTCCACTTTTCAGTGGGAAAACTGAAGCTCTCCCTGCAAAGAGACCCCTGCCAAGCTTCCCAGAGCATCCCCACAGCAACGGGCTTGCCAAAACCCTGCGTGTCCAGCCCACTTGAGATATTGTGCATTTTCTTCTGATCCCTCTTTTGAGAGATGGCTTCAAAAATGTCAGCTGAGAGCCTCTACAGGAATGCTCTTACAGGATGGGGAATGGGAGCCTGTTTACAATATCCCCTGGTGTACCATGAGGGATGGATTCAAGGAAGGTCAGCCCAGGATGCCCTGCCCAGGTCTCAAAAAACATCTTTAGGCATGTGCTGAGACTTGGGAGATCTCCCGCTGTGAAACCCCCCAGCTGCTGGAATAGGAAGAATCTTTGCTGCCCTTGAACCAGCAAGAAAAAAGCCTGGCAGCATCCTTGGGGTGGGCATGGAAGGGCAAGCTGCTTTTGGGGCGGGGAGGCTCAGCAGGACAAGGGCTGAGTTTTGGGGACTGTTTGGGATGTGCCCATAAGCAGTATGGCTTCTGATCCTAGAGTGAGGATGCCCAGGGGGCTCCCTTGGCCCCAGGGGATGCCTTGGATTCGGGACCACACTTGGAGCATCCTTCCTTATACTGCTCTGGACCAACTCGGCATCCCAGGCTGGGGGGGCAGCAAACCCAACTCTCACCCCCCAACCCATGTGTCTCTGTTTCTATTCCCCTGCCCACACCACACCCTCCCTCTCCGAATCAGAGTGAGCCTGTAAATGGCAATTCATTCACTTTAATTGGTTATTTAAGCTCAGTGGGCGGGTGCTGCTCTCACCAGGGCAGCCTCTGCCCTCTCCAGTCCCAGAAGGTGCCATTGCTGGTGGCTGAGAGCTGGGCCAGCAGCTGCAGGACGCCCCGCACGCTCTCCTCCTCCGTCACTGGGCCCTGCCGCACCCAAGGGCAAGGGACAAAGTGAGCCAAGATTCTTCATCCCAACACCCCCAATCCCACCCATGGTATGGTGGAATGCCAGCTCTGGCTGGGTTGGTTTGGGAGCAGCTGAAGATGCTTTAGCAGCCAAGGTATGTGGCCTTGCACAAATTGATTGTCCTTCATTTGAGTGCTGTAAAGACGGAGGTTAATTTTTTCGTTCCCCCTTAAAAAGTGACACTTTTGTCAGCCAGATCAGGGTAAGGGACAGCTGAGTGCAGGACCGGGGTGCCCTCTGCTGACACACGACCAGGATGGGAAAGGAAATAAAAAACAGGGAAGAAATTGGATGGTTTTGGGGGAGAGCCTGGAATTCTCCCTTTGCTGTGGTGGCACAGCCACTGTGGGACCAAGGGACTGCACGGGTGTGGGTGCCCAGGGAAGGGATGTCCACGGGAAGGAATGTCTGTGGAAGGGATGCTTCTGGGAAGGGGTGTCTTTGGGAAAGAATGATCCTGAGAAGGGATGTTCATGGGAAGGGGTGGCCTTGGGAAGAGGTGGCCTTGGGAAGGGATGCTCCTGGGAAATGATGCCCCCAGGAGTGGATGCCCGTGGGACCTTGCTGAGTTAGCATGCCATGCACCTCCCATCACTCACCATCCCCTGTTCCAAGGGAGGTGTCACATGTCCAGGGTCCACAGACACGCAGAGGATCCCTCTGCTCCCATACTCCAGGGCCAGGCACTTTGTGAGCATGTTCAGAGCAGCCTGGGAGGACAAATTCCCCACCTTACCATCACGATCTGGCAATGCCATGGCCAGTGGTGGGGGGAATCCCACAGGAGGTGGCCCCCAAATTCCTCCCCATCCTCCTGCTGGTGGTACCTTGCTGCAGCGGTAGCAGATGTCCTGCCTCTCCTCCCAAGCCTCCGCAACCTCGATGGAACCCAGGATGCTGGAGATGTTGATGATGGCAGCTCTGCTGCAGCTCATCTCATGCTGCCCTTGGGCCTCAGCAGCTTCCTTCAGCAGGGGCAGGAAGGCCTGCAGGGGATGGGATCTTAGGCATCACCACCCTCTTCTTCCCTATTCCCAGCGTCTGGGTCAGGGGCTGACTGTGTCCTCACCTGGCTTGTCTGCAGGGGCCCGATGGTGTTGGTGGTGTAGACGAGGCTCATGTTCTCTGCTGTCTCGGTGGCCAAGGTGCTGCGGCGCGTGGTGCCGGTGTTGTTAATCAGGAGGTTAAGGCCAGCACTTCCCACCTCCTCCCGCACCTTCCTGACTGCCGCCTTGATGCTGTTGGGGTCTGTCACATCTGCAAGGAGACAGAAGGGTTTGGGCACAGGCTGGTGGCCACAAGCCTGACAAGGTGCTGTAGGTCATGGCAGGAGGCAACTCCCAACCACTGACCATCCTCCTGGTCCCATCATGACCTGGTTGAGCTGAGCCAAACTGAGGGATCCGCCTGCTTGGTGGCATTTCCTGGAGCCACCCACGGTCGCAATTAAATCCTGAGAAGCTTCATCCCCTTCCCGCCCCAGCACTTACCTAGAGGCAGGATCACGACGTTGGGAAAGCCCAAAGCCATCTCATTGACAGCCTGTATGGAGAAAGCAGGGGGAGGGGGTCATGTGGGGAAGCTCCCTGGGGGGGACCCTGCACCGTGCTGGGGTGGGAACAGGGTGGCCCCTCATGTCACAGCCGACAGGTTACAACGAGATCCAGTGGGAGCGATTTGGGGTGAGTCACTGCTTCTAGAAGCAGCCTGAAAGCTCCCAGCAGCAATGCCCCTGGCACAGGGGCTGCCAGCAACCCCCCCAGCACTTCCCATCATGCACATACCTGCGCCAGGAGGTGCAAAAAAAATTAAATACATACACATTTAATATATATATATAGCTATTTTTAGTGTTTAATACATATCTATGTATTTTTGTTATATATACATACATACATATATATATATATGCATGCGTTTTTCAGTGCCATTCATTGTGCAGGATGCTGGCACTCAACCTCCCAGTTCTAGGTGGGATGGTGGCAGCCCCAGGCACCATCCCAGAGCTGACTCCCTCCTGTCCCCCCACGCCAGTGCCCTCCCTACCTTGCCCTGGGGGTCCAGGCAAGCAGCGAAGAGGTGCTGAGGTGGGCTGGGCTGCTCCAGCAACCCCTTCAGCAGCCCCAGGCCCAGCCCCCCATCGCAGCCGGTCAGCAGGACACTGCTCACACGGAGTCCCTCCATCCCCACTGCTCTCCACAGCCGGTTGTGCCGCCCCAGTGAGGTTTGGCAATCGGCCTCAATAATCTGGGAGGTGGCAACGCTGTGGGTGCTGCTGGGATGGGTGGAGGTGGGGGGCACCGCCTGCACCTCCTCTTCTGGAGGGGATGGGGCAGCAGGATGCTCTTCTGCATCCCAGGGTCACCCATCACCTTGACCATGGGGTTTTCTCGCTCCTCCATACCCCGAAACTACCATCCCCCTCCAGCTATGGGAATCCCAAAAGGGTGATGGGACCTTCCCAGCTGTCCCCCATCACCGGGGTGACCCCAGGGAACCAGAACATCCATAGGAGTGCAGGCAAGGCTATTAATTACAGTACAACCTTTATTAATACTGGAATCTTCACAGTGCATTCGTTACTTGTAGCAGTGACTATGGAAAACGGGGGAGGGGGGGAAAGAGGGGAATTACCACCAGAAAAAAAAAAAAAAAGGAAAGAGGGAATGAAAGAAAGAGAAAGAAACTTGGCAGAGGAACAGGGAGAGGGGAAGCGGCGGCAGAGGCGGGAACACGAGGAGGGAAAATAAATTAAAAAAAGAGAAAAGAATAAGGACCAAGTTAACAACAGCACCAGAAAAGTTACTTCAGTCGAAAGACAGGTCAGTTTTTTTTCTTTTCCAAGGAATTTTTGTTTTCTGTACAAAATAAGAGACCCCCACCCCCTCCCTCAAACCCAAACATTTGTCACTTGGCATCAGCGGTTCTGGGCAGGAGAAGGGGAAAGGGGGAGAACTAAATTGTTATTCCTAACGGGGAGGGCTGAGGGGGCTGCGATGCGACAGACAGCGGGGGGGCGGGGGGTATGTACAGCGGGGGCCGGGGGGTTGTGCTTTCCTCCAGCTGCCGGCAGAAATCAGCTGCTTTGCCTGGGGGTCTGAGTCAAACCTCCTGTGCCTGGACCCACCTCCGAGAGGACCCTGCACTTGGCCTGTGAGTGCTGAGTGGTTTGGAGGGGTTCCCAGTGATCCTTGTGAGGGGGGGGGGGCAAAGAGGAGGTTCAGCATCCTCAGTCCCTGCATCCTGGTGTCCCCCCAAGACAGAGGGGACTGCAGTGCCTCTACCCCCCTGCCCTGCCTGCCCCCCCATCCCCCAATTCTTCTTCCCCCCTGGCACCCCCAGCCCATTGCTTCTGCCCCCTGAAATGAGGCTGAGCTGTGTTGGCCCCAACCAGGCAGCTGGGGGGAATGGGGCCAGGGCCCCCCACTCCTGGTGCTCCTGGTGCTCCGTGGCTCCTGCCACGGCCCTGCTGGCACCGTCCTCTCCTGCTGTGGCTGGGGCCACCCACCTGCGTCCGGGGGAAAGAAAACAGAGAGGAAAGGGAAAGCAAGAGGGGAAAAGGAGAAGAGAAACAAAGGGAAAGAGGTGAAAAAAAGGAAAGGAGAAAAAGAGGAAAATAGAAGGGAGGTGAAAAAGAGTTAAAAAGAAAGGAAAAGAGGAAAAGAAGAGGAAAAGAAGAGGAAAAGAAGAAAAATGGGAAACTGAAGAAAATAAGAAAAAGAGAAGGAAAATCTACATAGAAGAACAAAAGAAAAAAATCAAAAGAAAAAAGCAGAAAAAATAAAACAGGCAAAAGAAGAGGAGAAAAGGAGAAAAAGAGGAGAAAGAGGGCCAAAGAGAGAGCATGTGAAGGAGGGATGTAGGGAGAGGGCAGGGCAGGAGGAGACAGAAGGGCAGGAAGCAGGGGGCACCGGGGAGGGATGGGGCAGCGGGTGCCGGCGGGTGGGGGTTCCCGGGGAGGCGCAGCGGTTGCCCCTGATCCATCGGCCGTGGCGGGCACGTCCCTGCTGGCCGGGGCGTCATCACGATATCCGCGGGGCCGACCTGTCATTGGTGACGGTCCTGCGCAGGCGCACCCCACGCCGGATGGCCACCAGCATGTCTTCGGCCGGGGGGTCCATGGAGGCCGCGGGGGGCGGCGCGGGGGTCTCCTCGCTGGGGCCGGACCCCACGAGGGCGGTGGGGAAGGGGAACTGGCCTTCCCCCAGGGCGTGGGCACCGGCCACCAGCTCCCCGATCTTCTCCACCAAACTATGCCGGTTGGCAGCCAACTGTTGGTCCTCCTCTTCCTCAGTGGAGAGGTGCTGGCCGGTCCCGGGGTAGACAGAGATCTCCATGGCACCGCCACCCCAGGCAGTATTGGGAAGGCTCAGCCGCTTGGGCGAAGCTTTGGCAAAATCCAGGGGGTTCGGAGAGGCGTCATCAGCGTAGAAGACGCACTCTTCACTGCCCACCCGTGTAGGGCCGGCATAGCCAGGGGAGTCGGGCACTGTGGGGGTCTTCACGGGGACAATGGGGGGTCGGATGGGGATGGGGCCAGCATTGGAGAGCGTACGGCGGACCGAGGGCTTGGTGGAGGGTGTGCGGCGGATGGTGGCCACTCCTGGGGTGGTGCCAGCTGGCAGGTTGGTGCCGGTAGGCAGCCCGGCGGTCGAGGCAGGACGCTTGGTCTGGATCATCCGCCGGTAGTTCTGGGCGATGTTGCTGTTGCGCGGGATGGTGGAGGACTTGTCGAAGTCACTCTGGGGGTCACACTCCACGTCACCGTTCACCGAGTAGCAGTCGTAGTCGGAGCCTGGGGAGGGAGCAGCACCATCAGTGTGGCTGGGGGGGCAGTGGGTTGCCAAGCCCAACCATGCCATCAAAGCCAGCCCCAGCCACCTCCATCACAGCTCAACAACAACCAAATTCAACTGCCATGATCATGACACAACCACTACTGTCCCAGTCATTGCTGGCACAACATGCTCAGCATCAAACCCAAACATCACCATCGGAAGGCAACCACAATCACCCCAACCATCACACTGAAATCACAACCAAGCCCAGCTGTCACCATTGCAACCACCACAGCCAGAGGCATCACAACATGATCACAGCCAATTTCCACTGCCACCACAATGTGCTCATAACTGGCTCAGCCATCATCATGCCAACATGATGACAAATGTGGCTATTTGATCTCCAGCTACCAACTCTGTTGCCATCACCTACCATCTGCCACCACCTCCACCTGTACTCAGACTCTGTGCACAGACACATCACCACAAACCATCACCTGTTATGGCACTTCCTGGCACAACTGTACCCACTGAGCCCCAGCTAACACCCAAATAACCAGGAAAAGCTGTAGTTATTTGTGGCACCCCACTGGCCCCTACACAGTATGACTACAGGCTGATGCTACGACACCCAGAGCACACACAGATGTGCCCCAGGACCACCAAAGCCTCTGCTGTCCCCTTCCCCACTCTAAGTGCAATTTCAGGTGGTTCTAGGTACCCCCAGTGCGGGTACCTTGAGAAGGGATGGTGTCCTCGGAGCAGGAGGGGGTGGTGGTCTGCGTGCTGTAGCCACTGGAGTACTGCAGTGAGTCCCGGCTGCTCTTCTGGTGCTCCAAGCTCAGCCCACGGGTCAAGACCATGGCCAGGTCGCTGGCGGCAGGGGACACCTCCTCCCCATGCTGTGGGGGCAAGGGGCACTGTCAGCACCCTGGTTCCTCTCTTGGGAGCCCCCAGGAGCCCCCCACCTCTGTGCCCTCCCTGCCGCAGCCAGTACCTTGGCAGCAATTGTAGCTGGTGACATCCGGGGCCTGGGAGCATCCTCGCTGCTGATGCCTGGGTACCCACCAGCAGGAGAGCCCATCTCGGCTTCCCGCAGGTGCTCCACGCGGTCCTTGCGCCGCTGCAGGGTAGGGACCACCGGCTGGTCATAGGGGCTGGCCTTGGACCAGTCCTGCAATGGGCAAGGCATGCGGTTCATGCTGGTGACACCGGGACCAGGAGTGGGACAGGAGGGGTCTCAAGCTGATGTCCCCGATGCCATGAAGATTTTTTGCCTTTTCTTTTATACCCGTTACACCTTTTTTACAACTTCTGTATTTTTAGTGCTTTCTGCCTACATTCTTGGATTTGTTTGTCAAGCTGAGAGGCTAAACATTTTAGAAGCTTCGTAGGTAGAGGATAGTGTGCCCCAGACCCCAAGGTCCTCTCCAGAACACATTCTGTAAACTAAGATAGAACCATCCAGGGGAAGGTTCCTTGGGGAGGGGGGCTCATTCAAGCCTCCCATTGGGGAATTTTTGATAGATATGCTAATTAGTAACACCTATAATGTTATACCAGACATTTTGGGGGTGTGCATTGCAGTGTGCATTTCGGTGCATTTGACCTGGACGTGTGCACCTAAGGATCCTTAAAACAAATACCAAGGTAAAACCCTTTTCCCCTTCTAACCCTGTTTGACTCTTGATTTTAAGACCAGGAAAAGGCACCACCCCATGTCAAGCCACGGGTGCTGCTCAGGATGCTCTGCCCCATGCAGGAAGGGAAAGGAGGGTCTGAGGGCTGAACCCCATGAAGGGAGGGGGGAACCACGTGTGAAATACAACCCTGGTGGGATGGCAAGGACTAACCGAGGTGGGGGAGCTGCACTCGCTAACTGACTGGCAGGTTTCGGAGGCCTCTGAGGACGCCGAGCTGGAGGACTTCTGCTGTGCCGTGCCGAGCCGAGAGCCGGAGGGGAAGAGAAGAGGCAGTTAGCAAGCAAAGCCAGAGCCATCACCCTGGTTAGAGCTGAACCCACAGCTCCCCTGGCTAAGCGAGGCCCACAGCCCTCCTCCCCTCTGGCAGCGGATGCAGGATGGCGAGCAGGATGCAACCTTGGCAGCAGGGTCAAGAACTAGGATGATGCACTGCCCCAACCCTTCCCCCTTCTCACCCCAAGCCATGCGGAGCCAACAGGTATTTTGGGGAATGGGGACCTTGCTGGGTTGGTGATGTCAGGTTAGCATGGACAGGTGGGAATGGCAGCTCCCTGGGGATCCTGGACATCCTTGGCACTGGAGATGGTGCAGCATGAAGGGGAAGCTTTGTTCCATGCTGCCTGGTGGGTGACTGGCACAAACTGGGTATTATGGGGCTGCAGTGATTGGGAAACACCCTGTTCTCCTGGCATGGGGAAGGGGATACCTGTACCCCGTCCCTGGGGGAATTCATGGATGGGGTTTCTCTGCTGTGTGGACCATGATGCCCCCAAGTATGGCAGGCACTCTCAATATTCCCAATATTTATTTCCCATGATGTCAACACAGCTGGAAATACTCCTGAGGGTGGGTCTCATCACCTCTGCACTGGACCCTTGTGTCCCACCCAGCACCACCCACCCATTCTATGATAGGGGAAACTGAGGCACAGAGGTGGGCAGCACTGACCACCCTCCCCGTACCTGGCTGGTGATGTCCGAGGGCATGGGGGAAGGTGGTTTGGAATAAGCGGCGTCCTGGGAGATGAAGCCGGAGTCGTGGGAGGAGACGCTGGAGAGGCGGGTGGCGGCGGCGGGGGGCTGCGCCAGGCTGCGGTAGCGATAGGTGGAACTGGGTGAGCAGGTCTGAGCCCCGCCGGGCCACGCCATGCCACCCTTGGCACTGCTAACGCTGCTGGGGGGGCGCCGGGGGGACGGGGACACGCCGGTGGGGAGGACAAAGGAAGGAAAAGAGAATTTAAGACAGAGGTTTGGAGGTGGCAGGATGGACAGTGCCCTGCCACACACCACAACCTGGGGAAACTGAGGCATGTATGGTCCTCCTGGGGTGTCCCTTCTCCTCCTGGGGTGACCCTGTGGCAGGGAACAGGCTGGGGGACATGACAGAGGTGCTATGCTTGCCCTCAGACCCTCATGCACAGCTCACATCGTCCCCAAACCCCAAAGGACAGGGCATGTGTCAGGCCCCCATCCTGCCCCATAGATCCGCCAGCCCTGCCCAGTGCACCAAGACCAGTTCCTCCATATTAATGGGAGCCACCTGCCCATATGGACATGAGAAGGTGGACATGCACCTTGTGAGCATCCCCAAAGGCCGTAAGCATCATCAGCCCACTGGGGTTAACGAAGAGGGCTGGATTTCCTGGCTGTGGTTGGGTGTGGAGCCCACCCCACCATACCTGCACATGCTGGACTTGCGGGAGCTGGAGCTGCTGGGTGAGGACGGGGGTGTCTGGTAGGACCAGCTGTAGTCAGAGCCCTTCAGGTCCTTGATCACCTGTAGGAAAGATGGGGTCTAAGTCCCCACAAAGATGCTCCCCCGCTCCCCTGACCCCTGGCTCAGCCCTGCTGACCTGCTCACTGGCGGGTGGCAGCTTGTGGGGCTCAGCAGTGAGCACCACCAGGTCCTCGATGATGCCCTGCAGGTGGGTGATCTCTCCCAGCATGGTGAGCTCCCCATTCTGGGGACAGACAAGAGGGAGCATCAGCACCCACTGGGCAGCAGGAACAACCCCCGACCCTCTCGGTCCCCAGCACTCACCACCACGGGCTGCAGGAAGGTGATGAAGGTGCAGAAGCGGCCCCGCTCCTCGATGAGGGCTTTGCGGACCGCCTGCTTCTCTGTCTCCTCCAGCAGCAGGTACATGTCATTGACGTCCTGCAGTGCATTGTCCAGCTGGGGCTGCAGGTCCCCCTTCCCTGAGAGATGGGGCACTGTCAGCACTGGCCTTCCCTGCCACCCTCCCCAGTCTGCTGGTGGTCCCACTGCCAAGCCGAGGCCATTCCCCCAGCTTGGGGACATCACCCCATCCTCACACTCCAGCAGATACCACAAGTCTCCCACTGTGCCCATATCCCTGGAAGGTCGAGGAGCACCCTCACCCCACAGCAGCCCTGGGCAGGGGTCTCCTCTGCCATGCCATCCCCATCCCTGGCACTTGGGACCAGAGGACCCCTTGGGCTGTCACACGGTGGGGCTGGCATCGCCTCAGGATGTGGGGTGCAGGCTAAGCTAAGCTAAAAGCAAGGTGAGGGTGGGAACAGGGAGCGGATGGATGGACGGACAGACAGAGGCTGGGGAGACTGGGGGGAGTAGATGAGGAAGCAGAGAGGGGGCCGGTGGTGGGGGGCAGCGGTTCACTTACCAAGTAGCTCTACAGGAAGGATGTGGAGGGGAGGGAAGAGAGAAGGAGACAGAGAAAACGTGTGAAAAGAGGCCGAAGGCTGGGGCGCATGCCCCGCCTCCCCACCACCCCCAGGGCCATGCTGGCACCTCCCTTTCTGCAGGGGGGCAGCAGGACCCCCCTAGTGCCCACCCCCGGTTGGCAGTGCCACAGCCGGGATACCTGCCCTGGCTGGGGGTGCTGCGGAGGGGCTGGTGGGGGCACCCCCCAGGAGACCCCCCCCTCACCTTTGCGAGCCTTTTTCTGGAGCTTGAGGGTGTCAGAGGACTTTTTCTTGATCTCATGGCGTGCTCGCTTGTACTCTGGGGGCACAGAAGTGCTGTCAGAGGGGACCCCTGCCCAGCAGTGCAGCCACCCTGCACGGATCCATCCTGTCCCCCTCATACCTTTTGCATGGTCCTTGTCCAGCTGGTTGGCAGTTTTCTTCCAGTCCTCAATCCTGTCCTGCAAAGGGTTTATCAGGCTCTCCATGAGGGCACTGGAGCAGGGAGAGAGAAGCAGAGAGTGTGGAGAGCGCCGGAGCCAGTGGGGAGCCATTCCCCATCCCAGGCCCAGCCCACACCCAGAATCTCCTTCTTCAGTGAGGGATGAGCCCGGCCAGGCTGTGTCACCAACACCTGTGGGTTTGGAGGCAAAGCTGATCCTGGTCCCACTTACTTGGTGAACTGCCGGAGCTTGGCCTCGATGCTGCGGTGCCGCATGCACATCCGGGTCAGCGCCGAGCCAATGTCCCTCGTGGCACCTGGTGGGGAGCAAAGCGCCGCTGGCAAGGGGCAGGGACGCCCCCACACCAGTCCCAGCCCAGTTTGTACAGTGGGAGCAGGGTGGCTCATGACAGGGATGATCAGTGCTGGGATGCACTGGGCATTGGGACACTTTGGGTAGGGGGGTGGCTTGTTTTTTCCCACGACAAATCCACAAAATAAATAAATGATCAATAATACATGAAACACTAAATATCTGTTCTGGAGGTTTTGAACCCACTCCCATTTTTTCCTGGATTGTCTTTAATTTGGCACTGGGGGATCAAAGAAGGGAAGGGATGAGGTACCCTGGCTTAGTTCCAGGCAATCAGCTCTGTCCCACACCTCCAGGCACAATCCCGAGAGAATAAAAAGGGAGTCCAAATTCCTCGGGGGGGATATTTGCCAGCAGCAGAAAGCAGGAGCATCCTTTTTAGGTGAAACCGCTGTTAACGCTGAAGCCTAAGGATGGCCACATGGTGGCAGTGCTGCTGGCAAATCCCAGGAAAACCAGCAATCAAAAATCCTTGGGTGCAAACTAAGGCGACATTCAGCCTTTCTCTCCCCTAAAAAAGCCTCCAAAGACACCTCTCACCCTTTTGCAGGAGTGTTGGACGGCCCTCAGTCCCCCAGTGCTACGGAAATAGGGAAACCCATGGGCCAGAGCCTTCTCCTGCACTGGGGTTGTCTCCTAATCCAGCTCCTAATGCTTTTATCCAGCTCCTGCTGCTCCTAATCCGATTCTCATGCACTGTGTGCAAGGGCAGCAGCCAGCCCCCCCCCCAACCCAGTGCCTCAGTTTCCCCATGCTGCTGCTCTGCCTCCCACCCCCCTCAAAAAGCTCTGCAGGTATAGCAGCACTACAAGGTGACGCTGACTCCTGTTGTGCTGGTCCCCAGCTGTCCCCAGCATCGCCCCTGTGCCTCCCCCTTGCTTTGGATGCCTGGGCTGGCAGGGAGCTGGGGGAGCCCTAATCCCCTTGGTGCAGTGGGCTAGTGGGTTTGGAGGCAAAGCTGATCCTGGCTCAAGCTGCTGCCTCCACCTCCTCCTCCACCTCCTCCTCCTCCTCGCATGGCTCCAGATGGCCTGGATGCCGCCAGTCTGCAAACCAGCCCAGGACCATCTGCTTGGCAGAAGCCAAGCGGTGGGAAGTGGCTCCTCGTTGCCAGCGGGCACCCGGAGAGGGTCCGGGGATCCTTCCCCCTCACCCCCCAACAGTATGGGGGACCCCGCATGCAGCCTTGGCTCTTCAGTCACCTCCCTGGTGAGTTGTGGTTTGTCCCCAAAACAGTCGCGCTTGGACTCCTGAATTTCCCTCCAGTTAATTCCCCTTCCCTGGAGACCCCCAGACCAGCCGGGACCCCCCCATGGAACTTCCCAGGTGGGTGCCAGGGACAAGGAGGGTGGATTGTGCATCCTGGGGAGCAGAGATGGGTGCAGGGGACCACGGCGTGGGGCTGAGCCACCCTGAATGTCTCAGCCCCACCAGAAAATGTGGCTAAGCACCCATGGGTGGTGAGGAGCAGCACCCACGTGGGTGCCCACCTCCTTCCCTCTCCCCACTCTGCCTTTCCAATGCTGCTTCCCAGGGCATGCTCCACCTTGGTGCGGGAACAGGTTGGGCATCTCTCTGTGGATGGTGAAGCTGCTGCTTGAAGTCCACCCCAACAACGTGGGCAGGGGACACCCCACAGGGGACACTCACCACCTGTCCCCCTACCCAGACAAGCCTGGGGGCACCCGCCCCTAGGAGAGAGGACCCTACCTCGGGTGTTGGTGGCCATGTCGGCCACTTTCTGGAAGGCATCCAGGAAGGCAACTGCGGCCAGCACCGTGGTCCTGGGGAGGAGAGAGCGAGGGGGGAGCTCAGTGGGTGCGGGACACACTGGGATGTGCCAACGAGGAGGGGGGTGGCCCATGTACCACCCTGCCTTGGCCACTCACCTGAGCTGGGAGTGCAACTTGGTGGCCTTCGAGTTGAAATCCTCCCATATGGGGTAGGAGCTCTGCAAGGAGGAAGGGTGATGGTGAGAGACAGAGCCCCTCGCCCCCTACACCACTTCCCCAGACAGGGAAGGCCCCCCCTTCACTGGTGCAGAGACAGAGCAGCTCAACAGCTTCTCTGATGGCTAATAAAGGCCACAACCCTTTTCCCTCCTGTTTTTTTCCCTTTCCAGTCTGGCCACCCAAACTTATAGACTATGGAGACCTCAGGATTATGAGTGATCTCCTCCTCACAGGGGTCAAGGTAGGTTATTATAGGTTTGGAAATTTGAGGGGATGAAATGGAAAACATTTAAGACCCTGGCTAGCAGTAGAGGAGACACCCCCAGCTTCCCCACAAAGCACTGATGGCCAAACCCGCCATCATGGAGAGCTCTAGCCCCACAGCCAGGAGCCCCAGTCCTCACCTCCCCTGAGCCCAAGGACTGACAGGGCAGAAAGGGAGGTCGGGGGAAGTTTTGTGGGGACAGGGCACAGGTGCTTGGGAGGCCACCCCAGTGCTGTCTCAATGAGGCCACTCCAGTGCCATCCCAGCAAGGCCATCCGTGCAAGACCAGTCCCACTGCCCTTGTGGTGAGGCTATTCCAGGGCTGTCCTGGTGCCACCATTCCAGTGAAGTCATCCCAGGGCATTCCCACTGCCACCATTCCAGTGAAGTCATCCCACGGCAGTCCCAGTGCCACCATCCCAGCGAGGCCATCCCAGGGCTGTGCTGGTGCCACCATCTCAGCGAGGCCATCCCAATGCCACCGTTTCAACAAGGTCATCTCAGCACTGTCCCAGTGAAGCCAGTCCCAGTGATGCTTCAGAGATGCCAGTCCCAGTAGACCATGCTGGTGCCATTCCAGTGAGGCCTCTCCCAGTAATGCCAGCTGCAGCGCCATCCCAGCAAGGCCATCCTGGTGCCATCACAACAAGGCTGATTCTGATCCACCAGACAGCGAGGCTATCCCAGTGTCACCATCCCAGCAAGGTCGGTCCATGTTGTCCTGGTGAGGTTAATCCTGGTGCTGTCCTGACAAGGCCATCCCAGTGTCAGCCTTGTGTGCCCAGTACTGGTGCCATCATTCCAGTGAAGCTATGCAGGTGCCACCACCCTGGCAAGGTGATTCCAATGCTATTCCAGTGAAGCTGGTCCCAGTGCTACTGTCCCAGCGCTACTGTCCCAGCAAAGCCATCCCAGTGGGGCCAGTCCTGGTGTCACCATCCTGGTGAAGCCATGCCAGTGCTGCCATCCTAGCAAGGTCAATCCTGGTGCTGTTGTCCCAATAACAAAATCCTGGTGCCATCCTGGTATTGCCATCCAATGGCAGTGATAGGCATCTTTAAACTCCCCTAGGACAGCCACCAGGGGACATGTACATCACCACACATGGGCACTATGGCTTGGTGGCAGCCCTGGGGATGAGGTTTGCACTGAGGGGCATGGGACCAGCCTAGCATTGTTTTTGGGGACCATGAAAGCCACTATTTCTTCATGAGTCAGCAAAGAAAGAGTTTGAGGGTGCCACTTCACACACCACTTGTGGCAGTGCCCCGCTGGTTGTGGGTCCCCAGGGACTATCATTGCCAGAAGGCTGGGCCACCATTCCTGGGCTACTGTCCCCAGGCCACCTTCCTTGGCCACCCTGGGCAGGGCAAGTGAGGCTCCCCTGTAGAAGGGAGCGGGTTGTGATGGCCCAAACCCCCTGTGATGCCAGGCATGAGGAGGATGGGGAAGAGGACAATGGGGACAAGGACATGCCAAGGTCACTCAGGGACGCCGAGCACGCGAGGAGAGGCAACAGGAATGAAGCCAGCTTGGGGACTGTCACCAACAAACAAATCCTCCCCACCACAGGCCAAGGGGTGCTGAAAAAGCCACCTGCCACCAAAATAAGGTCCCTTTGCCCTCTGACCAGCACAGGGGTCCCAGCCATAGGACCATATGCACATCACTGCCCTTCAATGCTGGCAGTTTCTCAAGCAGAGAGTTACTTGTTCCCCAGTGCCCGTGCCAGGACACCCACGTGGCTGGGCGATGGGGACAGTGCACCCTCAACTTGGCCGGGGCGGTGCAGGGCACGAGCTGAGCCCCAGCTGTAGTGTGGTAGGGTTTTCCTTCTTTTTCATCATTTTTCTTTCATCTTTCCCACCTTCAAATGGCGTGAAACTGATTCCAGGCTGGTCTCCTCGGGTGAGGAGTTCCCAGTCCCACCGCATCTGGATGGTGCTGGGCATGTCACTGGGAGGTGACAGCTCTGGGCTGGCTTATCCCTTCTGAAGTCTCAGCAGGGGAATGGGGAAACTGAGGCAGGGGCTGCCCCCACCTCCCCCCTGGGAGTATAGGACTCAGCCTGACTCCTGTAGACTCCAGGAGGCTGCCTGGAGAGGGTGGCTGGGGTGAAGGCATTTGGGGGAGGGAGCTGATCACCCCAGCACCCGTTTCCCACCAGCCCTGGATCCCACTGCCCTGGGGGGAGCTGGGATTTTCTCCCTGGAGCTTTTCTCCCGGCCCTGAGCCAGAGTCCGGCTGCAGAGCCACCACTGCCCCTCGAAGGGGTTAATCTCCTTCTCAGCAAGGCTTTTATTTTTTTTTTTTTTATCCCCCCTCCCCTGCTTTGGCAATGACAGCATTGTCTGGACGGGTCTGCAGCATGAAGAGAGGAAGAGGAGGAGGTGGAGGAGGAAGAGAGCTTTTGCCTCCCAAAAATGACGAGGGCTAAACCCCACCGCTGGAGCTGGCTGTGGGAATTTCGGCCCCCCGAGATGAAGAAACATGGCTGGTCCCCCCTCCCCACTCAGCCCCTACTCAGAAATACCTCCCAGCATTTTTAATTTATTTTTTTGAAATGAAAACAAACAAAAAAAAAGGTTTTTTTTAAACATGGCCCCATCCTGCTCTCAGAGAGGGTGGAGGCAATATCCTCTCCCCGGGTTAGGAAATGGGATCAAGGAGCTGGGAGACCTTTTTGTTCCATTGGTGTCAACCCCACTGGGTCCAGCAGAAATCCACCCTGGGCATGGGGGGGGGGGCAGGGACAAGGCGATGCCTGAAATGGGTGGCAATGCCCGGTGTGGCGCCAGTGGTATCTGGCAAGGGGCAGTGATGCCTGGTCAGTGTCACCCAACAAGAGGCTCCGGCACCTTGGGATGGATACAGGGCTGATACAGAGCCAGGATCCCCAGTATGGGCTCCAATGCCCAGCACAGGGCCCTGATGCCCATTATGGGATGGATGTGGGGCTCTGGCACCCAGTGCCATGCTCTGACATCCAATGTGAGACCTCGATGCCCGACATGGAGCTCTGATACCCAGTGAAGGATAACAGGGCAGATATAGGGCTGCAACACCCAGAACGGCTCCGACAGCCACTGACGGATCTGGGGATGATGTGGGGCTGCAATCCCCAGGATGGAGCTCCAGTATCCAACAGTGGATATAGAGCTGATGGGGGGCTGCGATCTCCAGGGCTCTGATGCCCAACACAGAGCTCCGATGCCCAGTAAGGGGCTGATGTGGGGTTCTGGCACGCCGTGCCGGGCTCCGACAGCCGATGTGAGACCCCCACACTCGCTGCGGGGCTGGTGTTCGGGCTCCGATACCCGATGCGGGGTTCCAAGCCCCATCTCGAGGCCGGGCAGCAGAAGCCCCGGTACCCACCGCGGGACCGGCACCGGCGGCGCGGGGGCTGCGTGGGGAAGCCGGGTGATGGGGCGGTGGTGCGGGGGGAGCGCTGTCACGACAGCAAAACCGGGCTGCGGGGGGGGGGGGGGACGTCCCCTACCTTCATGTCGTTGATGATGGCTTGGAAGAGGCCGCCGAGGGCTCCGCACTCCTTCTCCGCCGTCTCCATCGCGGCGCTGCGGCAGCCCGGGGCGGGCGGCGCCGCCGGGGGAGGCCGCGGCGGCGGGCCAGGCTC
>NW_024581093.1:6460456-6535255 GCF_017639235.1 Corvus kubaryi | reverse complement strand
GCGGGCGCTGCGCGGCACATGCGCCGCCCGCCGCGGGGCCGGGGGCTGCGGGCGGCGGGGGGGATGCTCGGTGTCAGCCCCAGGGATGCTTCGGGAGCGGCTGCGGGTAACCCGGAGGACGCGCAGGGATGACGGAGCGGGGGGCAGCCCCGGTGGTTCTCGGGGATGCTCCTGGGGGGGGGGGGGTCGGGGAGCAGCGCCGGCTGTCCCAGGACTACAGCGGAGGGAGACACGAGGGGTGCCTGGAAATGTGGGACTGGTGGGGCCAGCACAGGGATTTGCTCCGGAGGCGGCGGAGAAACCCCCAGGGATTATCTCGGGGTGCTGGGTGAGGAGCAGGAGAGCCCCAGGGAGTATGTGAGGACACTGCACTTGGAGATGCCATGGGATGGCCGAGGGCAGTCCCAGAGCTCTGGAGGTGCCGGGGGTGGATGCTGCGTCTCCCCAAAAGGTGTTTGACCCCCACTGCCTTCCTGACCCTCCAAGATGTGCTGGAGGCTGAAGTCCCTCCGCAGTACTTACACGACAGCTCTGAAATGTCTCAGTGCACTCGATTATCACGCAGCCATGGGAAAGGCATGGCCGGCCAGCAGACAAACCCTTCCCACAGCCATCCCGAGGCCCCATCCCCAGCCTCCCGGGATCTGGGGGTGCCAGGCTGAGCCCCAACAGACCTCCCTACCCCTCGCAGAGCAATGACACTCAGTTGGGGCAAGGGTTTCAGTGCGAGCCACCTATTCCCCCTCCTGCCAGAAAAGTAGTCCTGATCCCAAGCTGATGATGCCCACACTGCTCTGGACAGCGTTGGTCAAGAGCCACCCATAAGGAAACAATTATGGCTCAGCACTCCGGCAGCCGGCTGGAATTTCTCTCCATAAACTCAGTCCCTCAGTGTGGAAACAGGCTGCTCAGCAGCAACGAGCTCAGCAGGAGTGAGGCAGAGCCTGCCCTGGCCCACACTGGCAATGACCCGGGGGTCCAGCAACAGGTACCCCCCAGCACTCTGAGAAACTGGCGGGCTTGAGAAGACACTGCTCGCCTATCCTGGAGGGCTGGCTGTTAAAATTAACCCGCCGTGACTGGGTCTGGAAAGCCCGTTCCCGGGAATGACAGGAATGTCTTTATCCTGGCCAAAGCAGCGCCGGTATGGGGCTGTTTGGGGAACCCACTGCCAGAGACAGTCTTTGTTGTAAACAGGCCAGAAGCCATAAAAACTCCACGAATTCCTCCAATCCCCCTTTTCCTGGGATCAAGTGAGGGCCTGAAACATGCAGGGGATGCACTGGTGTTCCCCCAAACCACAGCAGCCTGGCACGTGTTGGGGTCCCTCCGTGCTACAGGACGGGATGAAGGCAGCACCAGGGGCTGCTCAGGGCCAGGAAAATGCCTGTCACTGTGCTGCGGTTTCGTGACTGTGGCCTGGAAGAATTTCAGTGGTGTTTTTTTTCCTGCTGGGAAGAAGAGCAGGCGGAGAAGCCCTGGCGAGCCAACGTGGCAGGGCTGGGCCAGCCTGGGGCACAGGGTCAAGCAAGATGCTCCATGCCATTCCCTGCCCTTGCTGGGTTTTTGGCTCCACTTGGGAACAAAACTATGATGGCAAGCCCAGCAACAAGGAATGGGCTGTTCTGCATTGCCTGTTTATTTTATCAGGGGGAGCTTAATGCAGGAACATGGAATGGAGTCTGGGGTTAGGTCCACTGCCCCCCGTGTCCCCCGGTGCCAGCTGGGAGTTGAAGCTGTGCCGTTGTCCCTGCCAAGAGCTGGGGACTCAGAGAGGATGTGTGAATGCAGGGAGGGGGCCGAGTGTCAGGCACAGGAGTGTCTCCCCGAGTGAGATGCCACTGGCCACCTCCAGCAGGGCCTCGGAACCAGAGGGTGGAAGTCAGGGTGGTGAGAGGTGGCTGGCAGCCCCGCGTGCTTGTTTTCCAGGGCAGAAGGCCAGGGGTTGCTCCCGTCTTCCCTTCCCCTCCTCCGGTGCTGCTGGCAGCAGGCTGGGTGCTCAGCTGACAGTCACGGGGAAGGCATTAGCAAAGCAAAGGGGAGTTTCCTCGCCCCATTGCAAGAGAAGATGAGGTGCTTTACCCTGGCCCTCTCCTCCTGCAACCCTTCCCCATGTCCCCACAACACCCACAGGAGAAGCTGGGCACAGCCTGAAGGTCTCCCGTCATCCATACGCACAGTGGGGGGCAAAACCAGCCCTGTGTTGAGCGCTTGATCATCTCCATTAAACCCACCAGATCCTCTGGTGGCCAGCAACCGGTGTGCCTGTTCCCTGGTCTGTGTCCCCTGGTCCCTGCCCCAGCAACTGTGCACACCCGCGGCGGCCACAGGGATGCTCAGAGGACCACCCGTCGGTCCAGCTGCTCTGCCTGCCCAGCTCGCTGGTGTCTTGCTTCCAGGTGCTTGTTTTGGACCTTCTCAAAGTGCTGCAGCAGCTCCGTGTAGTCGATGTTGGAGGCTGCTGTTCTCTTGAAGCTGGTGCTGGGCTTGGTGTTGTCCCTGCAGGGTGGGAAGAGAGAATGAGGGTGGGAAATGGATGTGGATGTTTGGTACTGTGAGCATCCAGCACTGGCAGCACCAAAAGCTTGTCCCGAAGAAGCTGAGCTCAGCAAATCCTAGTCATGCAAATCCTGGTGCCTCATAAAACACCCCTAAAGACATATTTTCTTCCTCCAAACATGTGAGATAGAGCCCAAGAAGTCCTGGGACAAGCAGGGGACAAGGGACATCTGCATCGTGGCTCCACATGAGAGGTTTAATCCCTCTGCCACATGCTCCCATCTATCCCAACCCATTCCAGTCAAAAGCAGTGAGGAAAGGATGCCAGGGCCGTGTGCCTCAGTTTCCACGTCTGTTTTTTTGAGCAAGCAAAAAACATCCAGTGGCAGCAGGAACAGTCCCCAGGGATGAGCACCCATGGCAGGAGCCTCCAAATGTGGGCTCCCTCAGGTTCCAGCCATGGATACTCATCCCTGTGCTGTGCCCATGCAAAGAAGGGGGAGACACCAGCCATAAGATGCCCACGGGAAGATGGCAGGCAGCTCTGGTGGCCCTGGTACGTCCCTGGGGAGGGGGCAGCTGTGGCTGGCCGGTTATGAAAGCCGGCTTCCGTGTTTGAAGGAATGTAGGTCAGAGTTAATCAGATGCTCAGGCCGTCTGACAGCTCGAAAAACCCCCACTGCCAGGGTTAGTGGGGAGAAAAAAGGAGGGGGAAGCACATGCAGCCCCCTCTCCGCCCCCCCAATTAAATATCAGTGCTGGGTTGTGGGTAGGAGCTCAGCGCCAGAGGCCATGAGGGATAAAAGCCATCCCAGGGAAGCAGTTAAAAGCCAAGGAGCGACAACAGCGGCGGGGGGTTAATTCAGAAACCTGCCCATCTTGGGAGCTCTTTTTTGTTCCCAGGGCTGCGCCAAGGCACAGCCAGCTTTATCATCAAACCCCCCCACTACTCATTAGCCAAGGGTTGGAAAGCAAATCCCACTGGCAGCACCCCTGGGCAGGGAGCACGAGGATCTCAGCTGGTCCCCAGGGAGATGCCGCCCTTGCACATCTCACAGATCCCCAAAGGCCAGCAGTGGAAATGGAGCAGCCATCCACAGGCATTAGCAGGGTGCCAGGCTCCTTTTGGGTGCCGTGAAGACTGTCCAGGCTGCAGGGGGGATGCTTTGGGAGCACCCCCCAGCTGCTGGAGTCTTTCTCCATAAACCTCCTTCCCAGCTCTGCTCGTTTCCATAGCGACCCCACAAGTGAAATTTTCCATCCTGGATGCCAAATGCCTGTGGATGAGGCACAGCCCTCCCAGGGTTACCAAATATAGACACAAAAAACCCCCCGAGCCAACACTCCCAGCCATGGGGACAAGGAGCAGCCACGGCCGCAACGGAGCTGGGGGGTGAGAGCCAGAGCATGGGGCTGACTGGGATTGGGGCTGAGCCTGGAATGGCAGGGATGCTCAGCTGTGGGGGAACAGCTGATCCAGCCCGATGCCGGTCCGTCCCCACAGCACTTACGCGGTCTGCATGAGCTCTGGGTTGGGCACGCACTGGAGGCGGTGGGAGAGGAGCTGGAAGGCACTGCTCTGGGGCAACAGCATCAGCAGGCCATAGAGAGCCTTGATCAGGTAGGGGTTGTTCTTCACATCCAGCAGCTGCAGGCGGAGATCTGGAAGCGGACAGAAGAGGATCGGAAGGCAGGGAAAATGCATTTCAACTCCAACTGCAGTAGCAGGTTCCTCCCACCCACTCTGATAGCCCTGGAGAGGCTCTAAGCCTCTGCCAGCCGACCCATGGGGCACTTGATGGCACCCTTCTCCCCTTTCATTAACCCATCCATCTTGGTGTCCCACACTGTCCAGAAGTCCCTCTCCTTGACACAGCCCCCTGGGGGGCAACTGGCTTCCCAGTCTGCTACTTCTGATACCACTCACCCCTGATACTGTCTGCCTGAGAACACACATGCAACATGGGATTGCTCCTCAGCTTCTGCAGATTCAGCAGTAATACCCACCCCGGAGCATCACATCCAGAGGGCTGGGTGACACCCTCCTGGGGACTCTCTGGAGCAGAAGGGATCCCCTCCGCTTGGTTCTGAGGATTACATGTGCTGGGCCTCAGTTCTGCTCAGTAGAGGCAAAACCACCCTCTGGCCCCATTCCTTGCTGTGCTCATGGTGGAAGAGTCTTCTGGAGCCCTAAATACAAATGAAGGAGTAGCCCAGGCGATGGGGCAAGGCCTGGGTCCCATCATCTCACCTCCTGGTTGTCACTTGCACCTCTGGTGTCTCCCAGTGAAGGGAGCCATCCCTAGGGATGCCACTTTGTGGGGGACACATCTGTCCCCTACCCCGAGATGTGCAAACTAAGGTGAGTGTGGTGGGGAACTCTCGAATAATTTTGGGGCATGCAAAACCACCACAGACACGTGGCTGCCTCACACATTGGGACAGTCATCCTGGGGATAAGGGACAGGGTCTACTGGAGGGAGCATGACTGGGGGTCTCTACTACCCAGCTGCTCTAACCCTCTTCCCTTAAATATTTCCCAATACTACCCTGGACCTATATAGGTGCCCCATAAAGTCCTTTCCAGGACATTTCCCAACAACCTCAGTGCACTGCTACACCTTCAATGAGAAGCCCAGGGGCAGCAAACTGACATAATGAGAAATCCCCCCACAGCCCCAGGTCACCCTGCCATGTCCCCTGCCACCATCCTGGCTCCCACTGTCACACCCCTGAGACCCTGGTCAGGCACTGCAATATTACCCAGTGGGGGACCCACACTGCTGCATGCTGGAGAAAACATAAGCTGTTTTTTTAGGGCTTAATTCTTCATTCCTAGAAAAATCCACTTTTTTCTTGCTAAGATCCCCAGTAGCACCCACGCTGCCACCCCGTGCATCCGAGGGTAGCACAGAGGGTTCCCCCCCATCTGACGCCCTCCTTGTGCGACCCTGGAGATGCTCAGTGTGATCCAGGCCCTCCCCCATCCCTTCCCCCATCCCTTTTGTTGGATGCCAGTGCTGCTCGCTCCCTTAACCTATATCTGGGGGGCAATGCTGCCCCCCACCGTGCTGCCAGTGTGCCCTTTTCCCGGCGGGCAGCTCCAGCACCGGGCAAACCTCCCGGCAAGAAGTCTCATAACTTCTGCTCTATTTATTCGTGCGGCGGCTGCCGCCTGCGATGGAGGCGCGGGGAGGGGGAGCACCGCACGCCGCCCCTTCCCCACCCGGGGTTTCCTCCTTACACGTGAATATGGGGCACTCGATGAGCTGCACCAGCTTGTCCACCTCGGTGAGGAAATCCACGGTGACCTCCAGATCCCCGCTGGATGTGGCTGTTAAGGATGTTACCTTGGAAAAATGTGGCTGGGTAGCAGCAGATGGCTCACGCAGGTGATGCCAGCGTGGACCGTAGCTTTGCCAAAGCCTCCCTGTATCCACAGGTCCTGTGGGATGCGAGCGGGCAGGGAAGAGGCAGGGCTTGCATACAGGCAGGGCTGAAAGGTCTGTAGGGTGGCCAAGGGATGACGGAGGGAGACAGGATGAGCAGGTAGGTACAGGGGAAGAGGCAGGCTGCCCAAAAAGCTGAGAGCAGGCAGCAGGAGTGTTCAAGGGAGGACACTTGCTTTTACCCTCCTGGCCCATGGGGACAGTGTGTCTCCCAGAAGGAATGCCGGTGTGCACTGGGAAGGGAACTTGAGCGTGTTACTGTGCTTCTTCGTTTGGAAAACTACTCAGGGAACCTTGGGGTTTGCTGGCACATGAAAATAATCACTCTGCTGAAGGCAGATGGTGAGCTCACCGGGGACTGTGCTGTGCTGGGCACTGCCTGCTCCTCACCAGGCTAGGAGGCCAAAGCCATCATCTTCCTGGGAGGAAGAGGATGTTGAGGAGCCTCCCCTCCTGGGCAGGGGAAGGTCAAGGCTCAGTCAGTGCATGCCTTCCTTTCTTCTCACCACAAAAAAAGGGATGACACCAGGGGAAGGGAGCTGGCACATGCCCAGCACAGGCTGCCCTGCCCCAGTAATGATGGGCTGCAGGCAGGAGGCTGGGCTGGCCTGCAGGATGACCTTGGTTGCCACAGAGGGACCAAGGGCCAGTTCAGTCCCCACCCTGACAGAAAATCCCCAAAGGATACAATTTCTGGATGAGGTCGTAGGCATGCTTGTAGTTCTGGGTAAGGAAGCAGAGGGACACGGTTGTCACAGGGTTGTGACACCAGGACCGGTAGAGGCAGCAGAAGAGGTTACGGCTTTCCTGGGGAAAGAGGGAACCATTGGGGTTTGGTCACCACTGGGAGCACAGACATGGCATGGAGAGCCCCAGGTACCCAGCATCAACCTGCCAGGCTGGCAAGTGCCACCGAGACACAAAGGGATGTTTCTGGACCCACCAAGTCCATCTGGCACTGCCAAGAGCCTCAGCCTCAGGAGATGGGAGACCAGGTGGGCTTTGGGGTGACAGCATGACAAGGTGGCCTTCAGGGCTGCTGTGTCCACCACAGGATGAGGGGCTGGAGGATGACCACCCAAAGGGATACCCCTGCATCACTGGTTTTCAGCAGAAGGAGGAGGAGGAGAAATCCTCCTCCTTCTCTCCCTCCTTGGATGTCACTGGTGCTGGTGGCAGCTGCTCAGCAAATCCTGTGGGCATGTTCCTGGGAGGGACATTTGAGGGACTGCAGGACTCTCCTCCTGCTGTCACCTGTCCCATGGCCCATGTGGGGACAGAGGGAGGAAGGAAGCAGCTGCTTGGGGGCTCAGTAAGCCCATTCCCATTCCAGGGAGAAAAGCAAGAGTTGGGCAGAGCTGGGCACATCCTCCAAGTCCATCCTCAGCTCCTGAAGAGTGGAAGAATAAAGAGGCTGCCCGAGCTCCAACCCTGGGACCTACCAGGCAGGGACTGAGCAGCAAGACACACTCCAGGTGGCTGCCAGGTCCCCACCACCCCCCCTATGTCCCCTCCAGCTGCTAAGCCAGCTCCTGCTGCTCGTACCGGGGTCTTCAGGTCCTTCAGTTGGTTTCTCAGCTGGAAGAGCTCAGAGGACGTCAGCAGGATGGTATTGAGGGTGTGGACCATGGTAGAGGCGAACTTGAGGTCCTCCTCCCTAAGCAGTATGTCTGCCATGGAGTGAAAGATGTTCTCTGCATTCAGAAGTAGACAAAGCTGCCTGTGTATCAGAGAGGAGAGAAACCGGGGGGGAAGGATGGTTAATGAGAACAACCAAAACTCTGATGTGAGCCCACTCCTCCAGAGAGGACCAGGGAGGAGATCTGGGTGCATTAGAAGTTGGGTGAGTGTGATGGTGCCAGAAGGGAGATGCTGCGGGGCAATACCAGGCTCTGCATTTGGAGCATGCAGCTATTCACACCAGGACAAGAACAAAAAACCATAGCTAGGCTGAGACATGTCCCTGGTCATGTTGCTTTGGGGCCTTGCTGACACCCACCACTATGGCTCGTGCCACCTCAAACCTTCCTGTGCCCTCTCTCACGAAGTTTCAGTGTCACTTTCCACCCCGACCAGTGTAGGGAGCATGCAGTAACATCATTGCAGATGGCATGTGATGGCCCAGTCAGACCAATATCCCACTGAGACCGGGGAACATCCCAGTGAGCGTGGCCAGTGGCGCAAAACAATTCCTCCTGGCATTCAGCAAAGCCCTGGAGCCAGAGGCTGCTCTTTGAACTCCTCCAGGCTCCAGCTGCCAGGAGATCGGGTGCTGAGTGGCTCCAGAGCTCCAGCTGGTGAAGCTGGAAGATGTCTCTGCTCCACTGGATATCCTGCCAGCAGCACTCTCCCCAAAACACAGTGTAACCAGCACTGCAGCCCACGCTGATCTGCCTGGCTGGGTCACAGCAGGAATGTCCTGCTTAACAAACCTTGAGGCATTCCCAAGATTTTCAACATTTTTTTAGACCAGAAACAAAAAAACACATTTTTTTTTCTCCCACATTTGTTTGGATTTTGGGATTTCCTGTTTTTCTCCAGGCTGTTGCCTTCCTGGGCAGTTTGTATGAGGACACCTGAAATACCACCCAGTGCCAGCTCAGATCCCCAGTGTGGGGACTGGAGAGACACAGGGAAGTCTGCCTGGCTCCCCGGCATCCCAACTTCTCCTGAAACTGGGATGCTCCCTGGCTCACCACATTTCCCCATGGGCTGATGGGGAACCTTGGCACCAAGGCATCCCCCAGAGCAACTCTGCTTTCCCCCAGCTCCTACCAAGCACAGTTCCCCACCAGATACTCTTAGCTGGACATCAAATTTCCCCCTGGAGGCATCTCTGAGAGGATTAAGAGGCAAAACAATAAGCAACTGTTTGGGCTGCTGGGTGGGAGGCATTCACTAGCTGCCTGGTTTGGCCGGGAGGTGAGAGGTACACCTAAACCTCCCCTGCCTGAAAGTCATGTTTTCACTTCCTGGGGTGAGGAGGAGGAAGGATGTGAGTTTCCAGCCCCTGTTCCTGTGAGGATGGACCAGAGGAAGACTATTTGGCTCTAGTTAGACACCAAAAACCATACCCTAAAGCCTGGTGGTTTAGGGACGCAGGAGGAGAATGAAGATACAGATCTTCTCTCCTTAACACATGGAGGAAGAAACCCCCATCTTCCTCCCACCTCTTCGTCCTGCCAAATAATCCCTTCCCTCCTCACCCAGCCCCGGCTGCTCTCCATCGACAGCTCCCGCATCCCGCGTGGCTGCCGCCGGACAATGAGATGCTCTGTGCGGGATTTTACGTAACCCAACCCAGCGATCGCCCTGGACCCCGCTAAAATGGAACGGGCTGTGATAAATAAGCTCATTTATCCCAATTATTCTTACGTAACCAGCTGCATTCATGGGGATGAAAACGCTTCCCTGATTTCTCGCTGCTTGGACGCGGGCTGGCTGGAGGAGGGAGAGCGGTGGGAAAGTGAGGCATGGAGGGAGGAAAGGGGAAGGCAGAGGCTTTTAGTCCAGCCTGATGGAGCCAAAAGCAAATCAATAGCTCAGAGTTGCAGGCAGGATCCAGTCACTGCCAGCTGCAGCAGAGCAAGCCCAGCCTGGGCAGGACCAAGCCCAGCCCAGGAGTAAGCTGGCTCCATGCTACCCTTCTCCAGCTGGGGGGATAAGTGGATGCCCCATCCTTGCCAAGCTTCCTCCAGCAGCCGTGCTGGGCACTTGGACCACGAAGTAGGACGGTTTACTGTGCCCAAAGAAGGGATGAGTCCTCCAGGGACAAACACTGGGACAGTTTTAGCGTCAAGAGTGAAGTGGTTGGTGCACCAGGACTGGCTGCACTGCTCGTGGCTGGTGGGGAGCCAGTGTTTTATACCTTCCAGGCAGGAAGACTATGGCAAGAGCTTAAACAAGAAAAACTGCCAGGGAGTACTGAGGGCAATTCAGTGATCTCCAAAGCTCTCCCATCACAAAAAGGATGCCAGTCAGGTTCCCCCTTCACCGTTCCTCTGTGGAAAAGGAAGGTTCTTGCTTTCCATAAATAGGAGCTCTGCCATTTGTCTGGTGATCGCTGTGCTCACAGTGAGCAGGGGGCTGAATGCGAGCTGCTTTCTAATTTCAGGCCTGGTTTTGATTAGTGGGGAAGGGTTGGGATTGTCCCCCCTCCTTTCAGTGGCATTGGGGAACTGGAAACTGTCAGGGTGTTAGAGGAGTAGTTGTGTGGAGACGGTTTCCCTGCTTCAAAGCTGTGTCACCCCATGGGGATGCTGTCCTGCTTGGGCACCATCCCCTCCAGCTGCCCCCAGGTTCTCTGGGAGCCACCAGCAGAATGAGTTTGCCAGTGCACAGCATCCTCCTATGGCACTGGCAGAGACCTCAAACTCCCCTCCACGAAGCCCCTTGGTCGGCATATCCCAAAAGCAGACCCCAAAGGAGGGGACAACTGGCTGGTCCTGCAGCTGCTGGCCTCCATGACAGCAGCCCAGCAGCTGAGCCCAACTGCCAGCACCAGGTGGCTGCTCGTGGCGTGGGAGGGTCCCCAGGAGCCCATCCCCTGGGAGGCTTTGATGGCATGAGGGGAACGCCAGGCTGACTGGGAGGAGGCAGGGAAAGGGGCTGAACAGAGGACAGGTGGCTTCAACTGAGATG
The DNA here is from genome assembly GCF_017639235.1 of Corvus kubaryi. NCBI lineage: Eukaryota > Metazoa > Chordata > Aves > Passeriformes > Corvidae > Corvus > Corvus kubaryi. Next base: position 6,524,666 of record NW_024581093.1, on the reverse strand, counting down.
CTGGTGGAGTGGCTGTGGAAGGGAACAGGGAAGAGGGGACAGAGAGTGGAAGCCACACCCCTTATACATACACACCATAAATATATCCCAGATATATACATCCCATAAATATGTGTGTATATATATATATATATATACATGCAGACTTTAAATATATATATCTCCCCAAATATACATGATGTGATGACGGAAGGAACCAGCTAATCCCCCTGAAGCATCATTCCAGCAAGATGCCTCTCCCTGGAGCTCTCCCTGCATCCCTGTGGGTGACGTGCATCCTGTTGCTCATGGGGACTCAGAGAGTCCCCCAAGGACCTCCTGGCATAGAATAAGAGGGGAAGAAGTGTCCCCAGGGAGGCAGCAGCCACAGAGCATCGTGGCACACACTGGTAACGTTAGGCAGCCGGCAGCGCAGGCACATGGCGATAATGAAATGTGGTATTCAGGCCATTAAAATTTAACTCCTTAAATTAAAAGGGTTATTCAAGCCTTTCCGATGGAGCCAAGGAATGTGGCTGCAGGCAGATGGGAGGCAGCATCCGCCTGTAGTGTGATGATGGGGGACACCTTGAGCCACCGTGGGGCTCCCAAGGGACCCAGCAGGTCACCTCCAGCCCCTGCTGCAGTCACAGGACCCTGCCCACCCCCTTGCCTGACCCCTTGACAACATGAGGCTGGCCAAGGGAAGAGCCACAGAGGGCACCACAAGCTTTGCATGGCCATGTTACCCTGGGGTCCCCCTGTGCCTCTGATGCAGCAGTCACCAAGTTGCCAGCACAGCAACGTCAATCGCAATGAATTCCCGTCACACAAATGGTTGGTAGAGGGGGATGAGGCACGGGAACAAGCAGAACAGGGATCATACAGGGGCAGGAAGCTGCTGCAGGGCAATCTGCTGGAGCCCAGAGGATGTTGGCAAGATGGGGTGGCTTTAGAGCCACATCTCCAATTAAGGACAAGCCCCGGCGTTCCTCCCAGCCCTCTTGCTTTGACAACTCGATGCCTGGAAACTGGCTAATCTAAACATCATCATTTCAGGCAGCTGTCAGAGCTCCCATCCTGCCCGCTCGTCCCTTTAACCACTTCAGCCCCGTCCCCTGCCCCGAGCCACCGTGGAGGAACAGGGTGGCGGAGGGTCAGGCCAGACCAATGCTTGCTCAAAGAGGGTGAACATTTGTGTTTCCCTTAACTTAAAAAAAAGTAAGATGAGATCCAGTCTCACTGCAGAACCACCTCCTCCTCTGAGATCTGTGGGGTGCCTGAGGGGAAACACTGGTCCCGTCCTGTTGCTCGGCCATGCTGAGCACCGTCCTGCTGTGTTCAATTAAGCAGGTGCTTCTTCATTAAGCACTAGTGATTTGCTTTATTAGCTCTGGGCTAATAGACACGGGGCCCCAGCAGGGAGAGGATCATGTCTCGTCCCACTTCCAGCAACTGGGACAGAGCCTGAGCTGTGGAAGGAGCTGGCTGAGGCCTGGGAGTGATGCTCTGAGGGGTTCTGCTCCACTTTTCTGCTCATGGGTCTCAGAACAACTTCCACAGCTGTGAGGAGGGCAGAGCCCTTCCATGCTTCCTCCCAACCCTCCTCTTCCTCTGCTCCCTTCCTCTCTCCTCCCAAAGGCTTTCCCCACCCTTCCTCCACACCCCAGGCTCCCCAGCAGATGCCCCAGCTTAACCCACCTAACCAGGGAATCCACAGCCTCCATGATGCCCACTGCCCATCCCCATCCCCCTGAAATTCTCTTGCCAGGAAAAGCAGCATCCTCAGCCTGGCCCAGCAGCTGGGATCCTTTAGGAATTTGCAGAGGAAGCATAGATAAAATTAGGTTGGGAAGGGGAGAAGAGAGCAAGTGGGGAAAGCAGGAGGATGTCATTGTACCATCCTTTCCCTCCACATCAGCAAAGAAAATCCCAGTCCTCCATTTTAATCCCCCCCTTTCCTGAATCCAGGCTCCAGAGCTGCTCCTCTGGGCAAGGGAAACCATGGCAACCCCAGCAGCTCCTGCTTTACAAAATTCATAGCGTTTTATGTAAGGGATTTTGAATGGTTTGGGAAGTTCAGGAGTAGGGGAGGTCCTTCTGCAAGAGGCAGGTCTGGGGAGGAGAAGGACCCTCATCAGCTTTGGTTTCTTGGAATGGTTACCAAGCTCCCCAGGGAAACTTGGTGAAAGCTGCAGCCCGGAGATGTGCATATCCTGGGAGGCAATGTGTGGATCTGGGAAGGAGATGTGTGGATTCTGGGAGGAGATGTGTAGATCTCAGAAAGCCGGAGGAGACAAGCCCTGCGCTGCCTTCGCTTGAAAAGGGAAAGGTGCAGAGTGTTTCACTGCAAACAAGAAAACCCTCCCACGAAGCGTCTGCTTGGCAGCAGCCGTCAGTGTGACAACTGCCGAAGGAGCCGCGCTGCCAGCTCAGTGCTGGGCTGCGGCCGCCTCAGTGTCAGGCACTCCCCAGGGATCCCTGGGGATCCCCAGAGCAACCAAGACGGATGTCTGAGAGGAACACAGCACAAATGTACATTAGTATTTCAGGCCAGCTTCAACTGGTGAAACAGCATCTTGATCCTGCAGAGCCTCAGCCCGTGGCTTCTGCTCTTCCTGATGCTCCCCTTGGACATCAGGCCATCAGGAGGTCCCTGTCCTGGCTGGCAGGATGGTGTCCCTGCTGCCTACTAAAGCTGATAGTCCAGCCTGAAGCTGGGGACATCCACCTTCACTTGTGATGAACCCAGCCTTGTTCCCACCTTGGACATGCCTGGAGAACAGTGCCCTTCAACGAGATCACCTTCAGTTCTCCAAGCAGATATCCAACACCTCCGGACATTTTTATGATCAGTGAGATACCTGCAGGTCCATACCAAACAGGAGAGGGAAACAGGGCTGTAGCAAGGGGAAGGAAGAGTAATATCCTTTGGGATAGGCCAGAAGCTAAAGGACAACTAAATTTGGAAACTTGATGGTCCACTCAGCCCAAGGTATGGCCCAACTTTTAGGCATAACACAGACGAATGTGGCAGCTCCCCCAAGGTGAAGCCCACTAGACAGACAACCAGCACCAGCCTCCAGCTGCTCAAGCTGGTGTGTCCCAGGAGTTTCCTTGAGGAAACTTTATTGTGACTTCTGGATAAAGCTATCCTGCCCATAGAATTCGGGAATGGTTTGGCTTGGAAGGGACCTTAAAGACTATCTCGTTCCAACCCTCTGCCATGGGCAGGGACACCTTTCACTACACCAGGCTGCTCCAAGCCCCATCCAATCTGGCCATGAGCACCGGCACTGATGAGTCATTGGCGACCTGCAAAGCTTACAAAATCCTGTAGGAACATCTGAGCATCTACAGGAGGCTCACTTGAAAAACAGGCAAACCTGCCCTTCCAAACCCTCTAGGACAGCAAAAAATTACCTCCCTGAAGCACTTCTTTCCCATCTTTTAAACTTGCCAGTGACTCGATGGCGAGATGGGTGGCAAATTGTCTTGCCCTGGGCTCTTGGGGCTTCAAGCCCCAGGCAGGAGGCACCAGCAGCAGCATTAGAGCACATGCCTGGCTCCAGCCACCACCGAAGCTGAGAGGAACAACTCATTCAGTGCTCGCAGTTCAAGTGAGCCCTACAGAGCCTGCTCCCAGAGGGGCACTTACACTGGGCACTGATGTTTTCAGGCAAGCTCTGTTAGGAAGGGGAGGAAGGGTAGGGGCTGGCTTGGGAGTGGGGGAGAAGTGTAGAGCAGCAGCAGATCCTTTCTTCGAGACGTCCGCTTCCCTTTCAGGCTGACAGCTGTGGCCTAATTTTCAAGAAAACTGACAAGCGCCTTATTTCTCCCCCTATAATTTCTTATCACTGCAAATAAAATAGGTTAAAGGAGCGGGTGCAGAGCTGTGGCAACAGGAGCTGGGAGAGGCTGATCCTGTTCAGGGCACGCACAGCTTGTACAGAGATGGGAGCTGCTGTCCCTGCGCCCACCCTTCCCCATCACTTTGCTTTAAGATGAAGAAATAAAGTGCTTTTGTTTCTAAAAGCATGGCCAAGGAGCAGGTTGTTGTCCTACAGGTGCATGAGCCTTTGGACCTCCCTGCAGCGAAGGCAGATTTGGGGGAAAATGGTCCTGCTGGCCATCTCTAGACCTCTGAAAGCAGAGGGATAGAATATGGCAGTAATACACGTGAAGCTTTCCAGAAGGAAGGAAAGAGAAGAGACTGGGAAGAGGTGGCAGCATCTTATGGCTCAAGGATAAGCGTATCCTGGGGTGGGAGGTGAAGCTGTCTTGTCTCTTCTGCCAATAACTCGAGCACATGATGGAGCTCAGGGAAGGAGGTGCCTGTAACTCAGTGAGCCCTGCTGCACTTCCTACTCAAGTGTCAGCTGAAAAAATACCCCATTTATTGCCATGGTTTAGACACCCCAGATGTTATTTCAGCTTTAGTGCCAGGCTTGCCTCCATGCCCCCTGCCTCTCAGCATTCCAGTTGGATCACAATGCCTGCCCTGCCTTCCAAGCCAGGATCCCTGGAGGGATCCCAAGGAGGGATGCAGCCTGAGGAGCCTTGCTCCCTCAAACCCTCCAAGGCCCACAGATGCATGAGAGGAGAGCAGATGGATGGTCCCTGCCCTGCCAGGACCATAAGAGAGCACCCAGTGCTATGAGGGGACCAGCTCCAGGTGCAGCTGAACATGAAGAGCAGCTCATGCACAAAGGGAAGGAGCACTGAGTGGCAGGAACTCCAATCAGGGTGGCTTTTGCACAACTCTGTGTTCTCAGTGAGGAATTAAAAGTGTCCCATCCAGAGATATCTGAGGACATCCCATCCTGGGAGCAGAGTGCCCAGCTGGACTCACTGGCTGAGGTGAGCTCTTCTCAGTTTTTAACTGAGTGTGCCCTGTACCTGGGGGATAACCCTGAGCAAGATCCCCTGGAGACAGGTGGTGGGAAAAACACTGTTACTCAGCCTGATTTCCTGTCTTGGCTCTTCCCTCCACAAAGATGAATAAACCGAGTTGTCACAGCTGCAGAGCCAGAGAAGGAAACACCATCAGAATACCCGAGCCCCAACCAACAGGATCAGACAGGTTAAGCTGCTTCCCCCATGATGAGGGTCCTCACCCCATCAGCCAGGCAAAGAAAATTTGGGAGACACTTTGGAAGCTGCTTGTGCTGAATCCCTGCTCTGCAGAACACGACAGTCAGCAAGCAGGGGAGCTGTGGGCTCCTCTCCCCACAGCCCAGTTCGTCTTCTCCCAGCTCCCTCCTTCCACAGCCTGCTTTTCCACAGCATTCCTGCTGTGATCCTAAGGAAAGTGCTGGGAGGAAGCAGATATCCCTACCTGGGGACCTGCCCTTTGAAGGAACTTGGCCATTTTGTGAGGATTTTCCTCTCCTACGCACATTTCCCCTTCCTCCCCTCCACCCTCTCACTGACCCAAATTAATCCCAGCCCACGCCGGCACTGCCGCTCACATGTGGTTCCCATTTTTCTACAGGAAAACCCATCAAATCCTTCCAAGCAGCTCCAAGTATGGCTGGTCCTGGAGCAGCTCTGGTGGGTTATGACAGCAAACTCATTTCCAGGGCCTGGTGCACCCCAGCTCATCCAGCCCCTCCAGCTCAGTGGAGGAACCTCCTGTCCCTCCCTGGGGGTCCAGTCCCAGGAAGGAGCTGGCCAGGGCTGGCCCAGCTCCTGCTCTCCCAGCAGGGATAATCCTTAGACAGGGCAACCAGGCTCCTCCCTTGTGAAGGTCACACTGTTGGTGACTGCTGGTGCATTGTGACTCTAGAGTCAACCTCTCCTCTAGGGGAAGCTGGGTTTTCCCCCTCTGGCTCCTGCTTCAAGGGGCTGGGGTATCAGAGAGCCCAGAATGATGTCCCAGAGCCTCAGTGAATTAAAACCTCGATAAGCACATGCTCCTGTGGGCTCGTGGAGCCCACTGTGTGATGTAAAAGAGGCAATTTGAGAGCTGGGGGTTTTTGGAGGTACAGTGGGGTTGCTGGCTTCCATCCAAAATTCCCATAGGAGCCTGAGGAGAGCCTGGAAGGCATTCACGGTGCAAGGCTGGGGCAGAGGGAGAATGCAGGAAAGCAGAGCCTGTTTACCACCACATCACTGTAACACTGTTCTGGATCTCCAGGCACGGGGTTTTACATGGCAAGCGGGGGAGAGGAGGTTTTGGGGAGCCGGGAGAGTTAAAGGGAGGCACAAAGGAATGGGCTGGAGATAAGTGAGGAGAAGCCCACTGACCTCTGTAAAACTGGGAATGTTCACCACCCTGCTCCATCACCCTGTGCCTGCCCAGGGCCTTGGGTGGGAGGGAGTCCCTCTTTCTGCTTTGCAAATGGGCAAAAAAAAAAAAACCAACCTAAAAAGCTTTCTCCGGTTCCTCCTCTCGGCCAGGCACGAGGAGGGGGATGGCGAGTGCACAGTTCATTAAAGCCAGAGGGCAGGCGGCCAGCGAGCATCCTGGCAGGCAGAGCAGTGGATTTTCGCAGGCTCGCTGCCTCCTGACACAGAAGCTTCCCTTGTAGCACTCACAGCTGTTTGGATTTTACCCGAGTTCATATCACAGTTTATCAAAGAGGCTCCATTTTTTTTCCCCTTCTTTTTTTTTTGCACTTTTCTGAGTACAAGCCAAACGGTTCCCGCAAAAACAAACGCAGGTTTTGTTCTGCATTGCAGTGGCATGGAGGGTGGGAGAGAGGAAGAGGTGACACGTGTCCCCCCTCCAGCCCTGATTCACTTGCAGAGGGATTTTCAGGGCATGGGTTTGGCAATGGGAGCTGGAGGGGGCACAGTGGCATCAGCACATCCAAAGGAAGGAGCAGGAGTAGGTTCTGCATCCCAGCAATGGGTGCCTCCAGATCATCAGGAGGTATTGGGATGTTCAGCCAAGGAAAATGTGTGTCCAGGGGAGCTCAAGAGTATCCAGGCCTGGGAGAAGAGGAGGGTTTTGGTTAGCTCCAGCTCCTGAGTCTCTCCCAGCGAGGGGCTGGGAAGTGAGGACAGCACAGCAGGAGGAAAGGACAAGGTTAGGGATGAGTTGGGAGCCAGGATGGGGCCGAGGGGACATTGGCTCACTGCAGTATAGTGGCATTCTGCAGTTGTGGCATCCTCTTATTACCAAAACAAACACCCACTGGCTCTGTACAGGATCCCCAGTGCATCCCTTGCTATCCAAATCTGTGGCTAAACCCCCATCCCACTCCCTCCCGACAGCCCTCACTGGGATGCTGGCAGGCAGCCCTTCCCTTCCCACTCTCCCAGACAGAAAGCACAGCCCTGGGAATGCCAGGCAGGCCAGTCAAAAGCGATTTAACATGCACCTCACTGCTGGCCTGCCAAGAGCATCGGATGGATGTCTGTGCTCCACACTCCTCCAGCCCTCTGCTCCCCTCCTCTGATTCCTCATCCTGGTTAGCAGGTTCAAACTCACTTTGCAACTTTTTCCCTATTTTTTGTGGAGAAACTGGTGTTGTACAGTCAGCCCCAGCCTCTTGGAGAGCCCTGTCATGCCCAAAAACAGGGACTGGCCACCCCAGCCCCAAGGACATCATGTACAGCCCTTCATGCACCCAGTGTGACCTGCTAGGGCTTGTCCTCAGCTCTGCCCTCCTCATTATCCAGCTCTCCACTGGCCTCATCCCAGCAGGACTTTGAGACCTCAAGAACAGTCAGAATTTCCAGCCAGGTGAACTTTTCCCGTCTGCTGGAACTATAAATCTGTGGCCCCATCATGAGACTTGGGATTTTCCAGCTCTCCAGCTAATGCCATGAACTGGCTGAACAACCTTCTGTGTTCCAGCCTCTGTCTTCCAGAGTGGATGGAGAACCAACCAGCCCTCCTGGCCAGCCCCCACAGGGTTCAAGCGTCGCCCCAAAGGCCAAGGGCCATCTCCAGTCAAATGGACAATCCCACCAGGTGCATCACATGGGAGGTGGTTGAAAAGTCATGCCAGGGCCTCTTCCAAGCAGCTTAACCTCAGAAAACACCTCGTGAGAAGGTGCCAGGCAGTGGGGAGGTTTGTTTAACAGCTCTATAAAACAAGCTGAGACAACCCCTGCATGCGGGCCCCTGCCTGGGGAGCAAAGTGCTGACTCAGGCATCCTCTCTGCCCCAGGGTGCCACTGCTCTGCGAGAAAATAGCCTTGCTGGGTTTAAGAGTTAAGCCCTGCACTTCAAAGCATCCACACATGACATGCATAGGGATGTCTCAGCCACTCAAGCACATCCCATACCCCAGAGAGTTCATTTGCTGTGGCAAGGTACATCAGCCATGAATGTCTGAGCTGTTCCATCTCAGAGAGCAGCAAAAAGCTGGCTGCTTTGGTGCTAGGCTTGACTCAGCCAGCTGAACCAGTTCCTGGAGCTCAGACTGACCCTGGGGACAGCACAGGAACTGCACAACCAGCTCTGGGGAGGTATAAGACGGGAGAAGACAGCTCCTTGCAAGGACAGCCAGCCCTATCCTCACACCGTGCTCCGAGCAGCAACGCTGATGTCCATGCAGTAGGGCTTAACCTCTCCCTTAATCCCCCCATCCCACAGCGCTGGTACCAACCAACAGGCATTAAATCCAGCCTGTAAATCTCGGCGTGAGCTGAAAAGCTCGGTGCCGCTCTGCTGCCTGCCTCCTGAGCAGCCAAGCAGCTTTCCCTCCACAGGGTTCCTGCCCGGAGGACAGCCGTGCTGCTCCAAGGAGCCATGTGACGCGCTGGAAGCTCCTCCGCATTTTTCTGCTGCTCCAAGCCACCGTCGGGAGGTCAGCAGCTGAATGGGAATATTTGCTTCTTGCTTAGGGGCTCTGTAGAATCCAGGACAGCCACGTGCCAGCCAGGGCAATCAGCAAGAAGGGTGGAAGGCCTCAGATCTGCTTATCAAGGTGGGAGGTAACACTGATGGTCCTGCCTCTGACAACACTTTGGGAGCAACCTTTGAGTGCAAACATGCCTGGCTTGAGAGGAGAAGGCAGCACTTGGTATTCTTAGTTTTGAAGGCAGACTAATTTTTCTGGCTTCCAGCCTAAAAAAAGTCACAAGTGACAGTAAGAGAGAACTGACCCCCAAAGGAACCCAGTCAGCTGCAATGCAGAAAACTGATGCCAAGCCAAAAAAAAAATTTGGAAGAGATCATGGGAGCAGGTTTCCCTCTTTTCTCTAGGGGAGAGGGGTGGGACAGCATGAGACTCCGTGGGACTCGTACCACTGGAATCCCCTCAGCACATCCTTTGCCCAGACATTCATGAGGCATTTAAACAGCTTTGAAGAGCCTTCTCCTGGATGTTGCTCTTCCCTTCTCTCAGATCATAAATGACAGAATATTCTGAGCTGAAAGGGACCCACAAGGATCAAGTGTTGGGGCTCAGCTCGGCATGTGAGCTCCACCACAGCCATAGGCTTTCTCTCTGTGAGGTCCCCTTGGATTGAGGGGATCCTAATCCTAAAGTCCTTGGCACAGATGAGGCATCACACCATGGTTTGATGGGCACTGGATCCCACTGGGGGAGGCAGCAGACCAATCCATCTCTTGGATGCACAAACAGCACTGGCAGAGGGACCACGTGCCAGTGTTCAGTTATTCCCCAGCCTGGTGGTCACAGGCAAAGAAGAAGAAATTCTCTGGATACTTCCTTATGAATGATAGAAGTTTTTGGAGCTGTTTCCCTGTTATTTTGAAGGAAGTTTGTGTTGCCACATAGCTCCAACCTGTCTTCTCTGGCAAAGCATCTCGAGATACCCACCTTGGGGCTGGGGTTACTGATGGTGAGGCCACTTGTCCCAGCCCCTACCTCTGCCTGAGCCAGGCTTGGAGGATGAGTTCTGCCAGCGAGGGCTGCAGGTACTTCTCCCACCCATCTCCTAGCATCAGACAGGCTCTGGAGCAGTTCTATATGTCTTGGGGACCACAGATCCTTACACAGCAAGAGATGGTCCCATCTCCTGCAGAGATCACTGGTCAAAACCCACTTCCATCCCCAAGGATGTAATGTACCATAACCTCTGTCTCTGGGACTCTGAGGACATATCAGGAGAGCGACTAAAGTCCTTTCAGAGTCAGCAACCAAGCATGAACAAACTTGAGTTGGATTAGAAATAAACTACCTTTAATCGCAGACCCCCTATGTGACCTCATGGACCTTTGAATTTGCCCACCAGCAACGTGACAGGGAAAACTGCTGTGCTGTGCTTGAATAAAACCCCTGTCTCCCATTTCCCTTTCCTGTGAACACTAATCCTTCAGCTGGAAATCATTGCCTAAACGTAACAAGCCTATTTTCCTTCCCTGCTTCACTGTTCCCAGGCCAGCCTGGGAAAGAGGCAGCAGTGGTCCTGGACCACACTTTAGCAGACCCTGTCCCAGTCTCTCAAGCATCCCCCTTGTGCTCTCCAGCGCAGGATGAAACATCACCAGCATCTCTCAAGTCAAACATGAGGCCGGCTTCTCACCCTGCTGTGCGAAACAGCTGAGCTGGCTTGTGGATAGGGGAGGGATGTAACGTGGGAACACACATACGGCTTCAATTTGAAAAGTGGCTAAAAATAGCTCCACGAGGCTCCCACGTTCACTGAGTCTCTCCAGCAAGAGACCAATCTTTGCCAGAGAGTCCTGTAGAAGTTTTTCTCCTCTATTCTCATCTTGCTTTTTCTGGAAGCAGCAGAAATGTAGTTTACACCAATCCTCTACCCACCATCAGTAGGTTTCAGAGTTAATCGCTGGTACCTGGGGAAACGGCTCACCCTTCCAGAACCACCACTTTGGCTCCAGTCCTGCATCTACCCCACATGAGCAACAACGTGACTTGACAAAGGACAGAGTCATCTATTTTTTTTTTTTTTTTTTGCTTTACCAGGTTTTTTGGGGCATGAGTCACTGTAAAAAGCCTCGGCTTGCTGAGCTGCTGTGAGCCGGTCCCACCACACCTCTGGCTGTCTGCTGGGAAAGCTGGGCCTGCCAGGCAAAGCTCATCCTGCCAGAGCTGGAGGGAAAAGTTGGAGGTGGCCGTGGTACAGGAGAGCTTTTAAATGGGACCCTGCCCAGGCTCACTGTCATTCTGGTCACCCGTCACCCTGCTTCCCTAATACACTATGGGGCCACTTCCCTGCCAAGAGTGGCTTATCCTAGGGGCTGTGCTGACTGGGGAGAGGACAGTGGACACTGTGAGTGGGATATTGTCTCTGGGATGAATCCAGACTTGGGCAAAAATTGCTGCCTAAGCAGGTACAACTCCACAGCCAGCTCAGCTTAGCAAATTTTGGGAGCTCTGCATGCTGTATTTTCCCACTGCAGTGGTGGGACCCCCTCATCAATACCTGGCACACCCCTGTGCCTTTGGAGAGGTGGCTCTCTTCTCCCACAGAAGCATGGCTTGTATCTCATGCTCTCCCCCTGTTCATTTGATGCCACATCCCTGAAAGCAAGGGAGGAAAACCCAGAGTCCTGCCAGCTGCTTCCACGAACCTCTTCACGGATTCCTCCACCTCACCTCGACCACTAACCCTGTTATTTCCCAGCGAGCTGAGGAATGGATATCCCTTGCCCCAGATTACATTGCATTAAAGATGACTCCCTGCCAGCTGCCACGACACTTGGCATTCCAACATTCACAACATTTGGCTCTCCAGCCTCCGCCGCAGCTCCTTATGAAGCTGAAGCAAACCCTACCAACTCTATGCATTGTAACACATGGCTTTGGATGGGTGAGCATCTCGCCAAGCTGGCTGGAGGGATTCACTTGGCCTGGCACTCCAAGTGCAAGCCTGTCTTCATGCTCCGGCTGGTCGAGTTGTTTCTCAACGAAACAGGCTCTGACAACACTGTTTAATGAGGAGCCACTTTGCCTCTGGGGATGGGAGAGAGAAATATGGTGCCTTGACATGTGAAAGGCAAATCCCGTTTGCTACAAAACCGTTTGTTGGAGAGCGAGGGAAGCTTGAGGAAATGGTTTTGGCTCTGAGTGAATGTAGTACTTGGGCTTCTTGACCCTGCTACCCCTGTCCCACCTGTCCCAGGGGTGCTCAGGGGCTTCAGTGAGGCTGGTGGCGTGCTCTGACCTGATGATGAAGGCTCCTCTGGTCTCCAGGAGTTTCCGTTCACTGCTGAAGCGCTTGAGCAGGTTGATCATGAACTTGTAGAAGTAGGAGTTCATGGTGGGGGTGGAGGGTGAGCACTCCAGGCCTTTTGTACCTGAGGAGGCAAGGGGAGAGCAAATTAAGAGCTGCCAGAGCCCTGCTGCCAAAGCCTCGATGAGAGAGCAGACACCCAAAACATGGCCACAGCACTGAGGACGGCAGGGGCATGGAAAGATTTTCAAGCCTCATATAACCACATCTGGCTGGTCCTAGCAGAGCCAGCCCTGTCTTGGCTGTCTCCAGCCCAGGGGAAAGCATCTTAGGGTGGTTAAAGCCCTGGAAGCAGCACCTGGGGGTAAAATGGGATTTTTGGGAGCTCATCCCAGAGCTATTCAGCTTCAGTAGCTGGTAGAAGAAGGGGTACCTGAGGCTCTAAATTGAGCCAATCCCATCTCCTCAGACATGGCATGTACACTCATCCCAAAACCACCAGATTGCTGGTGAGTTGAAGAGTCTGTAATCCAACCCCATAAGCCATAGATGTCCTGAGCCCAGTGTGCATGTAGGGGCAGACACACACATTCAGCCCCAGGTCATGGCATGGACACCGATTTACACTCGGTGATGTGATTTTCCCTGGGCAGAAGCCACTTGGTGCAATAGTGTCACATACAGTGTGCCCCAGGGCTAGCATAAAGTACTGGTCAAACCACAGCAGAACTCCAGGCTCAGGGGTTGTCCCGGTCTGAGACTCTTGGCAGGGAGGGCAGGGAAAGGGGCAGCTCCCAGCTCAGGGAAATATTCCTTCCACACACAAGAGCAGGGAGCTGGCAGGTAAAGATTGCTTTTCCCACAGTGAAACCCCAGGGGAGATGGTTTATTTAGCAGGACAGCGCTCAAAGCAAATGTTTGGAGAGAGCATTTCAAAGGCGACTTTGCAACAAGGGGAGCTCTCTCCCTTAATTTCTCCTTTGGAAAGGCCATGTCTAACTGCGGTAAGGAGGAAAGCCAGCACACACGAGGACCCCAAGGCTATTCCCCATCCACTACTTTCATCAGATAACCGAAGGAAACCTAAGCAGTTTGATTTATGGATGTTGTCTGCTTCTACGGACACTCAGTGGAGCATGGAGCAGCCAATTAAAGATGCAATTAAGCTGCCAAAGCCCAGGAAAGCTGATGGAAAAGCTGCTGGTCTGTTTTCCACCCTGCCTCTCCCAGTGATACACAAGAGATACACTCAGGGCAGCTTCCCCAGCTTTGGATTTAGTATCTAAGAGAACATACAGAGCCAAAGAAAAAGGAAAATGAAATACGAGGTCATCCTGACCAGAACCTGGTGTCCTCTTCCTGCTGGAGCTGTGTGTTCACCCACCCCTTGGTATATCTGTAACCCAAACCAGGCTTTGAAGCAGGCAGCACCCCGAGCACAAGTGTTCACCATCGCATCATGTTTCCCCTAAGCTGCAGGGAAGATGATCTGGGCAAAAGAAAAAAAAAAAAAAAAAAAAAAGGATCCAGCCGAGCCAATGTGCTCCAAAACAAAGGTGTGTTTGTTCGAAGGCAGGGAGTACCCGGCGTGAAAATACAGCCGTGCCCCACGTGTCGTCACTACAGCTGCTCAGCACTGCTCAAAAGGGAGCAGAGACAGTGTGGAGGTGACAGGGGGCAGCTCTGCCTTCCTGCTGTGCCTGCCTGCAGCTTACCCTCATACCTCCCAGCAGAGCCTGGGAAGGCAGGTGAAGACCGAGCAGAAACTGTCTTTTAAAGCTGCAAAAATGATATTTTTGCCTGTTTTCTCAGTAATGCCGAGGCACCCAAACCTGGTTGCGCTGCAACATGAGCTAGCAGCAGGTAGGACATCCCACCTTCATCCCCACCAGCTAACAATGCTCCAGTGCTGTAGTTTGCCCGGGAGAAAGGTCTGATCTTGGAGTTTCTCCCTTCTCAAGACCCCCAAAATAGTCTCTCTGAGCCCCACAGCAGCATGGACAGCACTGCTGCCCAGTGTTCCCTTCACAAGGCAAAGCCAGCTTTGTACCTTGCTGCCATCCCGCCTGCCTTCCAGCCAAACATTACATATCCTAGAACACATCCCAAAGGAAAAACAGGAGAAGGCAGCAGTTTTTCTCCTCCCTGGCAGGACCAGCACTTCTGCTGTGCACAGGACAAAGCCCAGGAGCTGTATGGCTGCAAAACCGACCAGCCAGAAGCACTCTCAGATATGTGCTCTGAAGTGGTGCAGCATCTGCTGCATCTTCAGCTGGAGACTGGGAACAACCTGCTGGATCAGCTGAGTATCCAAAAGGCAGAATTGCCTTGGAGATTCCAGCTACAGTCTTCAGGAGCTTCAGTACTGCTGTTTTCTTCCACTGACTGGTTCCTGAACCTCGGACCCTTCTGCCCAGCCTGGGAGCAAGGAAGGACAGGGATACAGAGATGGTGAAAACAAGTCTGTGCCCTGTTTTTCTTAGGAGAGGAAAGCATATGAGTATGCCCACTCCAGGGAGCCTCTTCACCATCCTTTGCCTCTAGGAGCACTGAGATTGAACTTCAGAGGGATCATTTCTCCATCCCTTGCCCACATGGTGCACAGCAGCTATGCCTGCATGTCCCTAAGGAAGGTTTCCACTGTGGCACACCATGCCAGAGCAGCCCTGCCAGTGCTCTCCAGGGGTAATGCTGGGAGTGAGAAACCAGTGTGTAGGAGTCTGCCAGGCTGCAAAAGGCTCAACCAAACCTCAGATGGAGTTTAAACAGGCAATACTTCTTCCAAGCAGGAAAAGCCGTTCTTTTCCAAAGCCTCCCAATCCTCCAAACTTCCTGTTTGCTCTGTTTACAGGATGTCTAGGAAGTGGCTGGCACCTTGTGTGCCATGGTGTAACCCTTCCTGGCGTAGCCTGGAGCTCAGCTCGCTGCCCCGCGGGTTACAGCTCAGCACAGTGGCATTCCCAGCTCGACAGAACTGTAGGAGCAGCTTGTCAAGTGTTTCTCTGAAGCACGAGAGACAAGCAGGAAGAAGTGTTAAGAAAACTGTGGCATAATTAATTGAAGCTTGCACCTCTCCCCCTTTCCCTGAAGCAAGACTTTGCAGATCTGTAACCTGGCAGATCTGCTGTTAACGTAGCCAGGGCTGGTGGCACGTCACGGCTCTGCTGCTTTTTTTTAAATTTTTTAAATCTGGCATGGAGGAGGAAGCTGGAAGAAGAAAGATCCCTGCTCAAAGGAATGATGAAATTCAGTCCAGATATTCACCAGAATAGGAACAAATGGGAATTTTGGGCTCAGAGGAACATCAGAACAGTGAAACATGATGAAAAGCATGTGGGAATTGCAGCTCCATGGCTGCAATGAGTCCCCACCAACCTGGGCCCTTACCATTGAATCACAGAAGGGCCCTTAAAGCTCATCTAGTTCCAACCCTCCTGCCATGGGCAGGGACACTTTCCGCTAGATGAGGTTGCTCAGAGCTCCATCCAATCTGGCCTTGAACACTTCCACAGATGGGGCAGCCACAGCTTCTCTTGGCAGCCTGTGCTAGTAACTCACAATAAAGAATTTCTTCCTAATATCTAAGCTAAACATATCCTCTGTCAGTTTTACACCATTATCCCTTGTCCTATCAATGACTACAGCGACCTCCCGCAGCCCAGGACACCGAGCTAACAAATCCTTTCCCTGGATTCCCTTCACAGACTGGGGTAGAGCCAGGGACATGAGCGGGCTTCTCGGATCACCTAAGTCAATACCAACATCTGTTCCCCCCATCCATGGGTGCCAGCTCGAGTGGAGCACAGCAAATGTCTGCAAACCCCCCGTGCATCCCTGAGTGCTCACCAGCGGCTCATGCTGTTCCCATCGCTTGCGTGGCCACGCTATAAATCAACCGAGACAGGCAATTAGGGATCTATATTAAGGCCCTTATAAATATATATTGTACATCACCCTGGAACATTGAGGCTGTCTGGCTGCTTGATGGGCTGAGCTGTGTCGAGAACTACAGTATCCAAAGTGTCCCCACATTGCTCCGGGTGAGCCTGGCAGACTCCGATATGAACTTGGATTTTTCTACCTCAGCCACAAAGTGCTGAACTTCACTCTGGCATAAAACATAACTTCGATTAATTTACTATAATTGGTTTCAAACCAGTCTTAATTAAAACCGGTGTGGACTTGCTTAACTCCATTGAAACCAAATTGGAATAAGATTGGAGCAGAATTGATTCCTTTCTGAAGCGAGCTAAAGCTGGGTAAGCTGGTTAAAGAGTATCCACAAGGGTATTTGCGGTGGTTTAGCTAAAATGATTTACCGCAATCTCTAATTGAAGCAATTTCAGCTCGGATATAGGCAGGGTAAGCTAAGAGTTGGCGAGGACAAGCATCCTTCCCACCCGAGTGCTTTCCCCAAGGCGTCATGTTTCCAGCTCAGCCCAGAGAATGATCTCCCTCAGCTCCTCTGAGAGAAACAGGGATAAACCCGGCGGCAGCCGGAGCTGGTCCGTGAGCCTTCAACCCGCCCGAGTGCCAGCGGCGTGGGAGTCGGCACTGCCAGATGGTGCTCTGCGAAACCCTGGGCAGCGACGTGGGAATCTGTGCGGCGTCTCCCCCCGGCAGCCTTCCCCAGGATGTTTTGAATTTTAGCTTTTGCAAACACGGAGTGGCGAAGCCTCGCGGAGCAGGATAAAAATAGAGCCGTAAAAAAGGCAAATCCTCCCCTCCTCCTCCCAGAAAGCCGGCGCAGGGCGTAGCTGGAAACAGATGTGAACATGTCGGCAGCTCAGCTGGGCTCTGGAAAACCTCCACTCTCCCCTCTCCAGAGCACAGGATGCTGCTGGGGAAATAAACCCATCAAAATTCTGGATTGCACGGGCAGGGGCTGTGCTCAGCCTGGTTTTGCCTGGGCACACATAGATGTTTCCCCCTTTCTACCTGGCCAAAGAGCCATGGGTTTGTAATTCCCATGACTTCAGCGTATCAGCAGAAAGGGGGTCCCAGATGGGTTGGGGTACATATTTTGATGCCATATGAGGCTTTTGCTGCCCCTGGTTCCCCCCACTTGATGCAGAGTCTGTTCTCATGGCTGCCTTAGAGGAAGGCAGCAGGCAATGATAATCCTGACGGTTTTCCTAGGAAGGTTAGCAGTCAACTACTGCCTCATTTTTCTTTGCTAAGGTAAATCAATGAGCAAAAATGCAGCAGGGGTATAGCTCAGCCATTGTTCTGGAGCACAAAGTACACCCAGCAGAGCTGCAAACCAGGAATGGTTAAGCTTCATGGTGAGCTTAGAGTGGATTGAGGCTCCTGCATGGAAAGGTGAAGCATACAGAAGATAACCTGTAGGAATGAGCAGCAATGGGCTTCGCTGGGCCATTTCTACACCAACACTCTCATTCTGATAGTTTGTTTTTCACTTCATTCCTCACCTCACCCTCCAAATTCCTCACAACATCTTAGGAAAACTGAGGCAGCCCAGCAAAGTAACTCCAAGGGAGGGCTTGGCTAGGAGTGATTTATCTACACCATCAACTTCTCCTTTGTCCACCACAACAGATCAGTAATCCCAGCTGTTTTTTGGGAATCCCCAGGCTTTCTGGCTGGCTGTATGCTGTGACCATCTCAGGAGGGATGGATACCTGGAGGCACGCCAGGCGAGTTAATGCTACATCTGGATGGTCTCTCCTGGGGTTTTCCATGGCATCCCAGCTCTGCTATTACACTCTAATATCCAGGAAAAGAAACAGATCACCCTTTCCTTCAAATTCCTCTCCTCCCCAAGAGGCAGAAGAACGTTTTTGACAGTCAACTCTCCTGAACAGCTTCATGCTAGTAGGGAAAGAGATGCCACAGCCACCAATCATCAGGAACCAGACCACTGAGCTTGGAGCACTCAGAACAGCCCTCTTTTCTCTTGCCTGCTTGGCTCCTCTGCTCCCTGCTGTCACACTCCTGATCCTGCAAAAACTGCTGGAAGCTGGCTCCTTTGAGAGCAAGTGATTGGTGGTGTGATGTCGGCTGCCTCATTGCCTTTTGTTGGGAGGATGAGTAAGGAGGGGTTTAACTTTTATCCTTCTCTAACACTGGAAATAGCAGTTTAGCAAATCTGAGCTATCTGACAAGGGGCCACTTTCTCTTTTCTACCTGTCATGGACCTCCTGCACCCTACAGACTCTCACCTGATGTTTGCAGAGGCTGCCCTAACATTTTCCAGACTGTATGGAGGTGGGACCTTGTCACACACTGCTACTTCTGCAAATCTGATTACACAAACGAAGCAATGGACAACGAAAAGGGAGTGGTTTGGCTCACTGAGAATAAAATTCCCCCCAAGATACATCAAAAGCAAACCCCTAACACAGAATATCTCCGCTCTGGAGCGTTGCACGTTCTCCAGGGGGGATACAGCAAGATTGAACTCAACAGACTACATTTCTCAGGGACTTCTAGCAGTCTCCTCCAGAGTAATCCACTGACTCCTGGGATATCCATGGTTCGCCAGTGGAAACCAATGACCTCAGGCACATTAGTGCATCCACATATAGAGTCAGACTCCTGGTAAACATCCTATAGCATGAGGAGCTCAGAGGGTACAGCGCTGTCCCCACCATCTCCGGCAGGAAGCCAGGCAGGAGAGACCGGACCAAGCTGGAGAGGAAACAAAGGGCTGTAACTGCTTCACCTTACAAAGCTGTGCAGAAAGGAAGGAAGAGATGTGTTTGAGAGTTACCCTGTGCAAGGCAGCAGCTGGTCTGGCATCCTTTTGGAATGAGCTTTTGTCTCTCCTGCAGAGCAGAGCTGTATACTAGGCTGGAGGGCTTGCACCTACGATATCATGGAATGGTTTGGGTTGGAAGGGACATTTAAAGGCCATCTAGTCCAACCCCCTTGCTATGGGCAGGGACACCTCCCACTAGACTGGGTTGCTCAGAGCCCCATCCAACCTGGCCTTGAACACTTCCAGGAATAGTACATCCACATCTTCTCTGGGCAACCTCTTCCAGTGCCTTGCCATCCTCACAATGAAGAATTTCTTCCTAATACCTAACCTAAACTATTCTCCTTAAGCTTGAAGCCATTCCCCCTTGTCCTGTCACTCTGTGCCTTGTCCAAAGTCCTCCAGTTTTTCTGGAGCCCTTTAAGGCACTGGAAGAGGCTCCAAGGTGTCCCTGGAACCTTCTCCAGGCTGAACAACCTCAACTCCCAGTCCGTCTCCTTAGTAGAGGTACTTCAGCCTCTGATCATCTCTGTGACCTCCTCTGGACTTGCTATGACTGGTCCATGTTCTTCCAGTGCTGAGGACCCCAGATCTGGATGTAGTCATCCAGATGGGGTCTCACCAGAGCGGAGTAAAGGTGCCCAATCACCTCCCTTGACCCACTGACCTTGGTGACAACCACTCTTGGGTCATCTGCTACTTGTCTCAACTTCTACACGGTTGGAATAAACACTCCTAAAGCAAAGCAGGCAGCTGGATTCCCATTGTACTGACCAGACTGGTATTGCACCATCACTCCAAAGACCAGGGAGCTCTCAGGCACAGCCCTGCAGCCCATGTTCCTGGAAAAGTGGGCAGAAAGCACCAAGGAAGCATTCCTGGAGGCCAGCACCAGCCTCCCTCTCCCAGGGCAGTCAGAGCAGGTTGGGAGGAGATGTTGGGTCTCCCCGGCAGTGCTGAGCTGGGCTGGCCCCAGCTCATTGTGCTTGGAGAAGGCGTCGAGGGCAGCTGACCTTATGTAACCAGAGAACAAAGCGGCTAAATAAAAACTGGAGCTGGGAACGGGCTGCGGAAGTGGGACACGGCTTTCCTGACTAATCAACCAGCATCTGAAGGAAACCAAACTCAATGGCAGGGAAACAACTGCATAAACACATCCCGAGGGAAGAAAGGGAGAGAGAGGAAACGTGGGGAAGACCATGGGGGCACTGGCCCCTTCCACCTCCACTCCTGCCCTTCCTTGCTTGGCTGGCAAAGCCTGGAGTGTCAAGACAGAGAGCACAGCAGGGAATCTGCCACGAGCTCAAGGATTTCAAAGGGTGACCTTGCTCGTTTACCTGCAAAGCCACCAACTGCACATTTGGAAGGGCCTCAGGGATAGGAGACGATTGGGGCTGGGATGGATCAGCAGCTTCCCTCCCACTGCTGGCTTCAATGGCAACTCAGTCTGAAGTGGATGAAGACAATGGAGAGATTTTACCCTGGGGAAAAGTGCTGGAACCCTGCAGTCCCCACTCTGATGGGGGAACAGCATCCATGCTACTGCCAATACAGCACTGAACCACAGCACCCTAGGGAACCATCCCATACATCCCAGTACGAAACCAGTGACTCCAGAAAGGGATACACCTTCTCTTTGGTGCCAGCATGATTTTTGCGTGGGAAGGGCAGAGTTTTGGCTCACTTGCTCTCACCATTTGGGACCACACTCACACATGGGGATTTCGACTGCCCACTGTCCTGCTCTGAAAAGCTCTCCCTTCAAGCAATCCTCTGACAAAAGGAGTATTTTTCAGGAGCCTCTGATATTCCAGGCATAATCCAGGAAGGTCCTGGCCCGGCTGTGACCCTCAATTTCCCTGAGAGAACTCCCCAGCAGCCCATCTAGTCTCAGCCTTGGGTGGTCAAAGCCAGACAGGGCTGGGGCCATGATAAATGTCCAAACCCAATGAACCAGCTCCTTTTTCCCTCCCCAAAAACATCTGCCTTTGGTTAAAAGCCAATGACCCTGCAAAGCTCAGCCCCAAATAAATTCTTAAGGAACATATTTCTGGTGCATTATAGGGAAGAGGAAAATAGGTGAGGAAGCCAGAGCCCATTAGGACCTGTGTGGGGGCAAGTTGTCCCACCCTGGGGCAACGGGAGCTCCAGCTCCAGCAGATCTACTCCAGGAAGGGAGAGCCACACTCTTTTTAAAGGTTACACTTAAGGAAGTGAAGCCAGGTTGCTCTTCCAGATAGCTAACAGGGGCCACGGCAGTCGTTAGGATCCATGCCATCCAGCCTGCTATTTTTAGATCATCCAGAAGGAAGGAAACCTCAGACAACCATCAGTGTGAGCTGAACTGCAGCTCCTCAGCTGCTTGGCCAGCGCTGCAGGAGCCGCTCCACCCAGGCAGTCTCACTTCTGACAGTGGGAGGATGGATGAGACTTGCAGAGGGCTTGGGGAGGTCACCAGCTCTGCAGCCCTCACCTCTCCATTGCAGAGATAAAGCTGCCAGCAGGAAACAGGTAGATCCACAAAAAATATCTGACCCTGAACAGCCCAAGACTTGAGCTGGTTGCTGGCGCAGACGTTTATAAGACCAGGGAGGGGTGAGTGATCCAGGACCTTTGGAGAAAACAAAGCCTGGGGATGGGAAAGCAAAGCCTCCCTCTCTGGTGGTGATTTTGCAAGGCCCTGTGGCTGCATCCTGTGCAGGGAGAGGCAGACTTGGCTCAGTGCTCGGGTTGCAATCCAAAGCTCACATGAAACGTGCTTTTGGCTGGGATGACCTGGCCTGGGGAGTACAGCTGGGAGGCCCTTAAATAGCAGCAGTGGAGGAGAAGGAGCAGCCAAGCAACTGTAAAGGATGAACCACAGACAAGGGAAGGTGGAAAAAATTTCCCCATGTGCTGGGATAATTAATGAAAGGTTGGTTTTCTTTTTTTTATCTCTCAAGTCTCCAGAAAATAGGAT
Organism: Corvus kubaryi; assembly: GCF_017639235.1. Lineage (NCBI taxonomy): Eukaryota > Metazoa > Chordata > Aves > Passeriformes > Corvidae > Corvus > Corvus kubaryi. Next base: position 6,502,944 of record NW_024581093.1, on the reverse strand, counting down.
CGCCCCTCTTCATCTCTCTCCTGAGGTTTTGCCAGACACTCAGAGCAACATAGCAGTTCATAGCCAATGTGGGCAGCCTGGCACAGGAATCCCTCTGCAGATCTGGGGATGTTTTGGAGAGCTGGGATTGCAGCCAGCATCCCATCCTGCACTGATTCTAGGCCTCTGAGGGCTTTTACAAGGAGAAAAGAGGCTGGAACCCAAGGTCCCATAAAAAATAGGACAATAATGACATCCCTCCACACTGTCCTCTGGAGCATCCTGCTGCTAAACGAAGCCCCAAATCCCCAAAACACAAACTAGGGGAAAGAGCAGTAAAAATAAAAGAAGCGCCCTGGTCTGCGGCATGGCAGACTCGATCCCCAAACTATGCTGGGTGGGGATGAAGACGTTGATTTATTACTGTAAAAGAAGCTTCTTCTTTGCCTGAGCAAACCTGACTCGTGCCATGGAACATGGAGAGAGCCCAGGAGTGGGGAGGCATGGAGCTGTGGCACAGGGGCACTCACTGGAGGAGCTCAGCTGGCCAGCCCTGGCTGGGACATGGAGCTCCGCTGGGCCAGGTCGCGCATCGGAGCCATCGGAGGGACCGTGACCCTCCTCTGTCTGTCCTGCTGGGGAAGAAGCGATCTCAGCCAGCAATTCCAGGTCCTTCAGGATAACCTGCGGAGACAGGGATGGTGCAGGGTGAGCACACACAGGGGCAGATGGCTCGGTGAGCTTTTCTTTCCAAATCCACATACAGAGAGGGTTGAGGTGCGAAGCAAATACCAAATCCCAGCACACTGAGAAAGGTGTAAGTAAAAGAGGGCTACCTACAAAACTCCAAGTGGAAATTACACAACCAGGAATAGGGCTTGCTTTCTTCTTGTTCCACTTTGGGGAGGTCTGGGTTTTGCTTCCCCTTCATAACCACAGATTTGGGACAATACCAGCAAGAGCACAGGGATGTTCTGGGGGTAAACATCAGCCAGCTCCCCTCTACAAGGCAGCATCCCAGGGAAGGCTCAGCTCAGGACGTCAGGGCAGAGCTGCCACTCAGATATCATAGTTTTTTCTTTCCAGAAGTCACCAAATCAGTCTATATATAGCATTTCTGCAGAAGTTATTACCGGGTGGGTTTTTTTCCATCCTCAACCCTTCTCAAGTCTCAGGCTATTTTGGGTCCCCCTTCATTCAAATGTCCTTGGGTCGAGATGTTTCATCAGCCATCCCTGGTGCTCTAAGTGCAGCGGGGCTGTGCAGGGCAAAAAGGCTGCCAAAAAGGGTCGACTGCCACGTCTTTACTCCTCAACATCTGGCAGAGCACATCCCCAACCACCCACTGCCCACCAGCACAGTATCCCAGGCTTTCCCTGTGTTCTCACAAGGCATCTTTCTGAGGAGCTGCAGTTATATAGGAGTTTTAGTTTCTGAGCTAACATAGAAAACCCCTCCCCCTGGAAAAACAAAAAGCCAATTACGATTTTTTTTTTATCATGCTAGAAAACACAGCCCCTGAAAATCAGGAAGAGGAGCTCCTGAGTTTTTCTTTTGCACAGATATCTTAAGCTGAGTGAATCTTTGGGGCTTTTTTTTTTGTAATTAAGGCTGATTTTCAAGCCCCCAGGAGCCACGGAGCAGGCAGTGTGCTGTCCAGGCTGTGTATGGCGTAGAGGCAGTGGTGAGGAAGCAGCCTGCCACGGGGACCACAGGGCTCCAGCATGCTTGGGAAGACCCTCTGCCTATAAACATGATTAAGTCTCAACCCACAGCTCCCAAGGGCAGCTGAAAGGCAGGGAAAAAAAATAAGACAACAACTTCTACTGCTGTCCCTGAAGAATACGGCACCTCCATGATGCTGTCAAGGCTGGGAGCTCATTGCCAGCATGGGAGGACCCTGCCATCATCAGCCTTCATCCTCTTCCAGGGAGAGGCCTCTGTGGTCCTGGCAGAGGGAAGACCTTGGTCCTCCCTCCCTGCCTGGATTTCAAGCATCTGTGGCTCAGACAGAGTGGTGCTGGCTGTGTTTCATTTCAAGTGCAGGACGCCCCTGAGCAGAGCTCAGGATGCCTGGTCTCCTGAAGCCCTGTGTAGATTCTCTAGTGGCTAATCATGTGACTCAGCTGAACTTGCAGCCTTTGAACAGGCACCAACTTGGGACTCAGGCTCTCGCAGTGGGGAAATAACACCCACAAAGGTTTCCAAGTCATGTTGGCTGAAACTGGCAAAGGGACTCAGGGCTTGGCTACTGGGGTTGGCAAGCAGGCAAGAGCCAGGGCTCTCATTCATGTGGTGCATTTTGCCAAACCCAACACAGCCAGGAGCTGAGGCCATATGTGGTTCATGTACAGCATGACCTAGCCACTTGTGACTAGCTCCCTGCTGCCCCGGTGCCCCCACCCAGCCACATCATCCAGCTTAGTCTTCACCAGCAGCTCCCACAGTTTGAGGAAACATGACCAAGCCCCCAGGCTGGGCAAAAATCAACCCTGCTGCCTCTCAAAGCTTTTAAGAGTCATTACTTGAGGTCAGATCCTTAACCCGGAGCCTCATCTCTGAGATGCTGTTGGGATCAGGATGCTCCAGCCAGAGTAGCCAGGGCAGCAGTGACCAGCACCACTGCAAGGTATGCATGGACCTCTTGAGCTTTGCAGAGGTTAAGGGTTATCCCCCCCATGTAGGTTACAGGCAGGAGGTGGAAAAAGCAGCATAGGCTGAATTTTGCAACTAAAAAACATGGAGGAAATAACAAGCAGGAGGGGTCAGCACATGAGCACTGGGAGTAAGAGCAGGCAGCTGCAAAGACATGGGGTTTTCCAGCCATGGGAAAGAGGCAGGAAGCTCCAGCTCCCGCTGCCTCTTCCCCGCATGCTCCGGAGTGGGTTCCCAGCTGGGGACAGAGGAAAGGCAGGAGTGCTTGGTATGCACTGCACATCCCTGTGCTAAGCAAAGCTGGAGCTGGCGGCTGGCTTTGTGCAAGCCAGGAGGCTGTAAGAAAGCAATATCCTGCCATTGCCATGGCAACGACCGGCTGCGCCAGGAGCGAGCTGGTCCCATCCTTCAGGAACCCAGTGGCCGTCAGACCTGACAGCGCTGGAGCACGAGGGCCAGAGCCCTTCTCAGCTGCCAGGCGAAGGTGTGATCCTGACAGCCGGCCTGGAGGATCAACCCCCAAGGGCGTTTTCCCAGTCCCAAGGGGATTTCTGGGAAGGTTTTCCAGTGGTGATGAGACCTAGGAGTGTGCCCTGCTCTGGGCAAATGTGTGCCTGGTTAGTGTAAACAGGAAAAGCAGCAACATGATGGATGGGGAGACCTGTCCAATGTCTCAAGCCATTCCCAGCACAGGGCTGAAGAGCAGCACGTAAGAGGACAAGCTCTGGGTGGCCGGGGAATGAGAAGCAGGTTTTCAGACAGTTATAAATAAGCAGCTATTTCTCCTCTCTGAGAATAGGCAAGATTTCTCCCTGCATTGCCTCCAGAGCATGGATTTTGAGGGCACACACAACTGTCAGCTTCTCCAGATCTAGGTCAGGTTAATTTGCCGCTTGTTCTGGTTGAACGGAGCCGAGACCAGCTCTGCTGGCAGCGGCACGGGGGGAAGGCAGCCCCCGGATGGAGTGTGCCGGACGGGATGCACCTCCCTGTGTGTGCAAAGCAGCGCCTTGGTGCTCCTGGAGGAGGGGGGGCATTTGCCTCTGGTCAGAACACAGGGCTGGCCCCAGCCCATGGCAGAGGAAGGGAAAGCGACCCCAGATGTGCTGCAGACCCCTGGGAGTGAGACTTAGCATCCCACAGCACATAATGACTACCAGAACACCAGAGCAGGCTGCAGCAGCAGCTCCTGGGGCACATGCAGTGGCAAGGATACGGACTAGCTCCTCCTTGCTGGTATTTACAGATAAGCTGGGAAAAAAAATAATAAATTAAAATGCCTTTGTGCAGCAGGGAGATGCTCCTGGGCGGCCTTGGATGTCCTAGTGAACATCTAGCATGCCCTGGGCAATGAAATGGGGCACTCAACATCAGGTTATTCTTGCCAAGGACAAGATGGGAATTCAGCTGAAGCAAGATGCTACCAAGACAGAAAACAAGAACATCAAGGGCAGCAAAGCACTTCTTCAAAGGGGCCCAAGAATCCGTGAGGCTGTGGAAAACCCTATGGCATTTCCAGTATAGGCAAGGCAGGTGGTGAAGAGACCCAGTGGTAATGAGGAAAAGCCAAGGGTGCTGCTGGGTGCTTCCTCCTTCTCCACAACACAAACACAGCCCCTTTTGTTTTATATTTTTCCTCGTTCCAATGCTTTAAGCCATAGCCAGGGAAGGAGGTGAGCATGGGCAGGCAGTCCTGGAGCCAGGAGTGGCCAGGAGTGAGGCTGGCCGAGCCCCAGACACACACAGTGTGAAAAGCAAACTTGTGCCCTCCCTGTCTCCACCAGCTTTAAAGACAGAAAAAGAAAAGAAAACCCACAATTAATCTTCCCACACCAATTTAACCAAACCTCTTTTCAGGTCCCCGACACAGCAACTTTTATCCTCTGATCTTGCCAAGATCTATTTTTTATGCCTTCCCAGGAGAGGATGGGGAACAGAAGGAAGGCAGAAGGCCTGGAGGCTTCTCCTCTCCTCCCCAGGGCAAATCTTGCCAGGTCATGCTGACACATGCTCACAGCACTAGCAAATACAGCTGGCAGTGGGGAATGCACTTGGTAGTAGAGCCACAGCCATCCCAAAACAAGCTGGAACCTGAAAACTCCCTGTCCACTCTCCCGCTTTTGTAAATCCCCAAGCTGTCCCTGCTGCTGGGGGTGTGAGGGCCAGGCCTGCAGCACCCAACACTGCCACAGCTCAGAGCACCTCTTTAAATGTGTTTAATTAGTGCACAGGGAGCTTAACATGCCACCTGATGCCAGTCAGGGCAGGATGCCAAGAAGGTATTTCATAGAATCCCAGAATATGCTGAGTTGGAAGAGACCCACAAGGATCATCGAGCAATGGAATTCTTAAGGTTGAAAAATCCCTCTAAGGTCACTGAGTCCAGCCACTGTGCTCACAACTAAGCCATGTCCAAGTGCCACAAGTGCTATTTCTTCATGTATTGAAGGGCAAGGTCCAGCCAGTGGAATGGGGCTGGAACAGCCCTGGAGTATCCCTACAGGCCATGCTGTGGGAGACTGGATGACTGCAAACCCTTCAAATTCAACACCCACAGTCCCAGAGCTTATGACGGGCAAAGGGTTTGCTTTTATTTGCTGTCTCCCACCCACCACCTCCCTCTGCACACAGGGAACCAGGCACCCAAAGCCCAACTCACCAAATCCTGCATCCTACATCTCCATCCCACCCTGGACCCTCTCCGAGTCAGCTCCCCAGGACAGAGATTGCCTGCCCTCCATGGCAGACAGGTTTTCTGTGGTTTTAGTCTGCTCCATAACTTCACCCAGGAATGCTACAAGCACCAGCTCAAGCCCAGATTGCCAGTTTACCCCAGTTGTTCAGTGTACGTATAAACTGCATGTGCATGTGTATACATAAATTAGGAAATCATGGTCTGAAACTGGTGCTAAGCCAAGAAGCTCCCTATGGATCCCACTCCCCACAAAGAAACTTCCTATTTCTGCAGGATGCAGTGCACAGATTATTGTTCAACCAGGTAGTCTCGAGTCCTCTGAAAAAGCATCACCCCACTTCTGCTTACAGGCTGCTTCCACCTATGGCAATCCAGGCTAACCGCATTTTCCACCATCCGACTGGAATGATACACGTTTCTCTATACCCCATTTCAGTCCCAAGCTCACCCTCAGTGTAACTTCCCCCTTGAAAACCAGTAGCCTCCTTGCTTCAGTACCCCATAGCTTTGAGTCTCCCTCCAGAGAAGCTTTACCACCAAAAAAAGTTCAGATAAAGCCAGGCATACATACATTACAGTTCTCCTCTTTGCAGTCTTTAGCTTACACCCTCTGCTTTGCATCAGGTCACAGTATTTCGGCTGTGGCAGATGAATGGCCGGGAGCTGGAGGACAATGGCTCTAAACCCAACAGAGCAAAGCTCCAAACCAAGCCATGCTAAGACAGCTATTTGCTTTGGCACAAGCCTTTGTTCAGCTTCATTGTACTGGGATCGGGTGCGATAGGAGAAGTTCGCCAGGATTTAGGGTGACAGCAGAGCTCAGAGCAGGGTAGAGACCTGGCTTTGAAATCCTGCAGTACTGCAGCAGGACATGCAAAGGAAAGAGATGACTGTCAGTATACCACCATGCCAGGGTTTTCTTCTCTTCTAGTTTGATACTGGAAACCCAAGAGGGCAGAACATTTCAGCTTCTTGTGGGAAGTCGGCTTGAGGGTCATGTAGATGTTCAAGTACATCACAAAATCTCAGAATGGTCTGGGTTAGAAGGGACTTCAAAGATCATCTGATTCCAACCTCCCTGCCATGGGCAGGGACACCCTCTGCCTGATAAGGTTGCTCAGAGTCCCATCCAACCTGAACACTTCCACGGATGGGGCAAGCCACAGCTTCTCTGGGCAGCCTGTGCCAGTGTCTCACCATCCCCGCATAGAAGAATTTCTTCCTAGTAACCCATCTACACCTGCCCTCCAAAGTCAGTGGCAGCCCAGGCTCAGTTCATTCCCTCTAGGGAAGGTTACCAACTCTTGAGGAGACTTCTGAAGGAAGTACTTCTGTACTCAAAGCCTTGCCCAGCCACTGCATAAAGAGCAGGTTTTCATGTTAGCAGAGTTGAGGAAGCCAGAGTCTACTCTGCTTCACATCAGACACCAGCTCCACCTCATGCGTCATTCCTGCATGATTCAGACAAAAGTCCCAGCACAACTTCCAACCCCCAACAAGATTGAGGCAAGCAGATAAGCAAACAGGAACACGTTCAGCCCTAAAGAAACCACTCCATTTTGGAGCCGGAAAAAGGAGAACAAAGCAAAGAAAAAAACTGAGTAGTGTCACTGCTTCATGGTTTTCTGAGATGCCCCAGTTCCTGTTGTGCTCACTTGAGCTCAGTGCCTGGATCCACTCAGAATCCAGGGAACTGAAAGGCTACATCCAGAGCTCCCTTTGCACCATGAACTTGCAGGAGGCAATTTGAAGAACCTGTCTTCTTTTCTGCAGTGCCAATCAGCAGTGCCAATCAGCAGTGGTGCCTTTAGCCTGCAGGTGGAAAAGTCCCACCTACTGCTCCCAAACAGCACTTTCTGACTTTTCACCTTCCCTAATATCAGTTTTTCAAACAGGGCAGCAAGACTCATACGGATGAACCGAGCAGACAGTGTAGAAAAACCCACTCTCAGCAGGATCTGGTTACATCTTGTAAGGAAGTTTTCAAGCACATCAAATTTTAAGCAGGGCTTTTATAGATTGCCTTCAAAGCCAGGTCTCAAACACAGGACAGAACATCTCCCTGTCGGGGAAGCACAGGAAGCAGCACGAGGTGACGCAGTGCAGCAGCACAGCATCTGACAGCCAGGAATCCTGGATCCTGACTTGTCTACATATCAAAGGGAACTGCTTGTTTCAGCTTAGCTCCAACTTCTCTGTGCTGCCTTTGTGAATCTTAACTAGGTCTCTTGACCATTTCTTTACTGGCACAGGAGAATTGGGGAGGAAGGGGAATAGGAGAGAAGGCAGAGATGACTCAGGACACTGCAGATGCATCATGAGATGCTGGCCCCTGTTTAGCACAGTGGAGGTGGTGCAACACCCTGTGCTACTTGAATGATAAAAACAGGCATGAGAACTTAAGGGGCATGGATCTCATCCGCTCCATCCAGCATGAGCCTTTCTTTGCTTTGGGCTTGATTATTTATGGCAAGTGCAGAGAGAGACTGAGATCACCTCAGCAAGACAAGACCTTAAAAATAAGGTGCCTGAGCACAGTCTTTCAGTCTGATGCCCGGACTAGCACTGACCCTCCAAACCCAGACTGTCCTTTGGTGATGAGCTGGTGACAAACAACTGTTCCAGGGCACATCAGCAGAGTGACAGGTAGCCTCCAAACTGTGTACAGGGGCCAGGGAAACGCTAGGCGCTACAGAAGGATGTTCAACCTTGTTGGGAATACAGACGATACCAACACTGCTGTCCAGCAGGTTCCCTTGGGGAGGGCAGCATCACAGGATGAAGACAGCAAAAAAAACCCCTCTGAAGATGTGTGTACACCTTGTGCTACACCACACAACGTGCACAGCCCGATCTGGAAAGAGGCGGGAGATGCCTCCTCATCAGAGCGGATGTTTAGCTCACTTAGGCCCCCAAGCCGACCAGGTGATCCCCAGGCTGTTATCCAGGAGCTTCTGGGGGTCACAGTCTGCTCCAGGACAACATGACTGTGCAAACAAATACTGCACTGGCTAAGCAAGCACCTCCCTTTTCTAACAGGCACTGACATAGCAGGTTAAGTAGCTCAGAGTGTCCTCATCATTCCCAAAAATGTCCTGCTCAAAACCCCCCTACTATTTCAGTCATTTCTATTTCCTCTGCAGAGAGCAGCAAATCTGGTTGACAGCCAGCTGAGTGGTGGTGTTTAATGGACTGACTCGTCTATGGATTTCCTTAAAAAAAAAAAAAAAAAAAAGCCACCTCCAAACATTTAAATAAATAGAAGCCAGGATTAAATAAATCAGCTTAAAATTACTTTTGCGCCATTCCCAGTTATGTCACATGGAGGAAATGCATCACCAGGGTCCTTTCTTCACTGTTTTTTTCAAATATTAATAAGCAGTGTAATTGCAACATGACTCACTGCGATCTCCTGCCAAGCTGGAGAGACTATCTGCAAGATGCAGGCTTTCTAGAGCGTTGCAAAGGCAGATGTGTGCTTGGGGACTCTTTTGGAAAGGTTTGCACTGTAAGCAGCAGGGGATGGAAAATGGCCAGGCAGTTGCTTGCCTTTGCAAGTCATTCCCTCACTTGCTCATTCCCTTCCCTCCTCTCTTAATGACCCCCTCGCACATGGGATTTACTGCAGGATTGGAGTTTGGTGCTCTGAGCATATAAGGCACAGCATAGCATGTGATTTTTATTCCATGAGGAAGGTCTGGACCGAGAAACCAGCCAGGATCATTTGTACTTCCAGGCAAGAGGATCCAGCTGATGGTGGAAGCTCTACCAGTGCCTGGGCCAGCTGTGGGCCATGCTGCTGGCCTCCCACCCAAGCACTAAAATGCCCCAGGGAACAACTTAGAGAGGAATAAGACAACAACACCACCAAAATTGAGATGACTGGAACCAGGGGAGAGGGGTGAAGAAGCAAGACAAGGAAACAGGAAAATGGTGCAGCACTGTGGGAGATGAAGGGCAACAGCAGAGCAAGCTGGCTCAGTTTGCTGTCTGATTATCTTTGCTCACTTCCAAGCTGAGTGGTTCCCAGCCAACCTGATGCCACTGAGCATCTACTGCAGCCCTGCCAGGCAATGCTGCTGCTGCCCTCCAAGCAGTGGGTGCTGCTTAAACGGCTTATGATATAGATTTGGCAGTGCCAGCTTGGACACAATCCCCCTTGCATCTTTACAGAGGTTGTTGCAAGGCACCTGAATTCCCACTCAGCAAGGATCTGACCATGACTCAGCCCCAGGGGTGAAGCCCCATCTGCCTTCCCAGGCAGGCAAAAAGGATTCTTAGGAGCTGGATTTGAAGGGTCAATTCTCAGAGATGGAGAACAAGGTTTATACATCAGAGAACCCCCAAGACAGCAGGATTTTCAGCTGAGCAAGTACCTACAGGCTCTGCATCGGGTCTTCTTCAGTTTGGCCAACAGGGTAAAACCCCTCAGTGCCAACATTGGCCAAGCATCACAAAATACCTCAGTTCCACCAAAAAACCCCAAAACCCCAGTAGATGTGGAAGCAGCAGGCTTCCAGGATTTCTGCAGCAGCTGCAGCACTTACCTCATCCGACTCGTCTGAGAGGGTCCGCAGCAAGATGGGGAAGAGGCTGTCGGTGTGTCGGAACATCTGGAAGCAGAAGGATGGGTGGGCATCAGTCCTACAGGCCAGGTCATACACAGCCACAGGACACCTGCCCCGAGGGAGGCTGCCAAGAGCTTCACCAGCATTTTCCATCTAAGCTGGAGAGCTCTTCTTCCTCAAGCTACAGGGTATCTGGCAGCCAAAGCCTTCTCAGAAAAGGCAGGTAGACACACACTTGCAAAGCTACCAAGACAATTACAATTTGCACTCCTATCAAGGCAATGGAACAAGCTGGGAGCTGACAAACTCAGCTGAATGCTGAGTCCCCAACCTACCTTACGAGGAGTCTTGATGTACAAGTGGTAAAGCCATTTCAGGACTGCAATTCTGGTCATCATCCCAATGGATGTATCACTGAGGTGGTAGTCCAGCACCTGAACTATTCCATCCAGGTTCAGGGTCACCTGGATCCTCTCACAGCTGCATGGAAAGAAGAGAGGCTGCTTCAGTACTGTAAAGTCCAACTCATTCCTCCCATTGTGGGGAAGTCTACAACACTCCAGAGGCTGCATCAAACACCTCAGCTCAAACCCTCACTAGATGAAAGTCACTAGACCAGGTTCCTAGTCCAGCCAGCCCTTGAACATTTCCAGAAATGGGCCATCCACAGCTGCTCTGCAAAACCTCTGCCAGTATCTCACCATGCTGTGAGTAAAGAGTTTCTTCCTAACATCTAATCTAAATCTCTCCTAGTTTAAAACTGTTCCCCCTTGTCCTATCACTACCTACCTATGTAAATAGACACTTTCCTTTTGTATAATGCTTTGGAAGCAACAGAAATCTTTGAGGCTTTAAGGGTTACCACTTTTCCCAAAACAGCTGGTACCTACGCATGAGAAGGCACTACTCTAAATTAAAACAGTAGCATGTCTGTGTGAGAAACTGGTCCATACTGCAGTTGCCAGATTTGGGGTTCAAAGATTAGAGATCCATAAATTCCATTCAGAATCCACCTCAAGGCTGACCCGCTCAAACAGCTTCAGAGAACATTAACCCATGTATTCAAACTCCAATCTGATGAAGGCATCCAGGTTCCACTGATCCCAATGGATTTGGGCTGGCAACTGCAGATGGTGCCCTGTCTGGCAGCGGGTTTGGGATGCAGCTCTCTGCTACAACACTGTCTTGAGACCTTCATCTTGCTTCCCAAAAGATCAGGATAACCCTTCATCATAAACAAGAGACGAAAGGAAACAAGTCCCTTAGTTCGCCAGGACATTGTGCCTGTTAGAAATTGATGGTTGCTGCAGACTCTTAGCTCTTGCTCCTCCAGTTTTTCTCCCAAATAGCTGGGACCTGCATTGGGACAGGTGACCCCAACAGAAGTTGTCATGATACGGCATTTTTATGTTCTGATTGTGATCCTGAAATCTACCTGATGGTTTCCCACTTCCTTGACAGCAAGGATATGGGAAGTACCTGTCACAGGAGACTCATTTAAGGAGAGGTAATGGTTAGAACCAAGATGGTTGGAGAAGACCACCAAGGGGAGGTTGCACTCAAGAGCCATGTCACGCCTCTCATATCCAAGCTACTGAATTATTCAAGGCTGGACCAGGCTCTTGCCGATTTTTCCAGTGTGCACAGAGCTGCCGTGCATCTTGTTTGATAAGAAATCCTAAGGGGCAGATCTCACGGTATAATTTGCAAGTAGAGCTGTGGCTTAATAGGATTTGATCTTCCCCAGGACACACGTTGTAAGGGCGAGACGAGAAGGCTGCAGCCCCTCAGAGCCCTGCGGGGATCTGACTGCTTGATCTGCCTCACGTAACAGATGCTGGAGGCTGCAAATTGCATTTCACTTTGATGTTGAAAACAACAGCCGAGGGCCAAATGCTCAGACACACGGAACTGAGGGGAAGGAGGGACCCAGAGCATGAGGAGTTTGGGAGAGATGTCCAAGGGAGCAGCATCCCCGTCCATTTAAGCCAGCCCGAATGAACACTGCATTTGGTTTTCCTACAAAAGCATCTCCCATGGCAGCTGCACAGCCTGCCATGCTCCCAGGCTTCAGACGGAAGAGGAGAACGAAACCTTGACCCGGTAACACCTCCACACCAAATATACTCATTGTCTGCACAGGATGGGGAAAAAGAAACATCAGGGTAATGCATGTTTTCAGAGGGAAGAGGCCAAAAGGACAGCACAGAGAATTGGTGCCTGAAGCCGGGCAGTTTGGAGGTGGCTTTAATGCTGTCACATCACACCAGCTCCGTGCTGCTGTGAGGTAAGTGGACGGGATGCGAGGTGCCATGGGCTGCCACAGAACTGTTAAGTCTGCTGATGCTGGACTTCTAACAGCACAGTAGAAACTTGCTTCTACAAGCAATTTCCAATCTGTTTTGTGCCAAAATCACTAGTGAAAGCCCCTTCTTCATCACTGCTCATGATGCAGCATCTGGGTGGAGCCTGGGTGGCTCAAGCCAAAACCCACCCAAGCAGACCCCAAGAGGCGGCTGGGAGCACCGGGCTGACCTGGAGCCAGGCAGTCCCCAGCCATGCCCCAGCCATGCTCTGTGGCTCTGCTGGGCTCGGCTCCCACTAGAAGGGATTGCAGCTGGGAAAAGCTCCTCACTGGCTACCCTCTGCCTGCAGCTGCCGAGATAAATCTTTTAGGGGGGGTTGCTGGTGGAGAAGCAGTTCCTTTACTCAGCACAAAAGCCAGGCACCACCATGAAAGGTGAGGGGTCCGACAAACATGGGAAATTGGGCTAAAAACCTCCCACCAACCACAGTCCTCTGCCTCTGGGACAGAGTGGCACCAGACTACTGTGGGCTACCCCCTTTCCAGGGGTTACGGCAGCAGGCGAGCATGCTGCAGCTCCAGAGCCAGGCACGCAGCTCGGCCTGGCTCTCCTTAATCCCCAGGCAGGAGGGAGCGGGAGCAGCAGTAATGGCATTGCGTTACTGTGATCCTCCGGGCCTGCAACGCCGGCTCCAGCGCCGGCATCTGCGGCAGGGCAGATGTCAGATGCAATCACTTCCATCTAACCCACTACCCCAGATTCTCCTCCGGAGGATGAGTGTGGCCCTGGCACCGCCCCTGCCGTTCGCCTGTGACAGCGAGAACATGTTTTTAGGGCAAATTGAGCAATGATGGGGGTTGTGTCAGGCTCTTACTTCTGGATACTGAGAGTCTTTGCTCAAGGTCAGTGGTGGGGCAGAAGACCCATCCCCCAGCACATCCCCCCATCTCAGAAAGCACCCTTCAGCGTAAGAACTGAGCTTACTTTCCCACTACATTCAATCCACAGCAATGTTTTTCACTTCATGTCCTTTATCAACCCATTTTCTCACTTCTCCCCTTTCTTCAAGGGCTTCTGCCATCTCTCTCCTCAGCAGTCACCTTTTCTCTGCCAATGCCTGAGCTGTCATCTTTCTCCTGGCCTCCTGCCTGGCCCAGCTGCTTTCCTGACCCCATTTTCAGACAAGGTTAAGGTCCAGGCCAGGCTCTAGCCTTTAGGCAAGCCCAGCAAAATGGCCTTGCCAAGGGTGGAAATATCCAGGTTCTTTCATTGTGGTCCAAGTCACAAGGGCAGCTCCCATACAGGCTGGCAGCTGTGCTGCTCAATGGGCTTGAGCCAGCAGCCAGGACATAAATAGCTTTGCTATTGGTCCCACAAGCTGTCACTTTCTTGCCCTCCATCACTCTCATTTCAGTGCTCTCGGCTTCCTTCTGCTTACTGCAGTTTCCAAGATCTCCCAGGGAAATGATAAAGCCAAGGTCTAGGCAGAGGCATCCAGTCCAACGAGCTGTAGATCACCGTGACAAGGGCTGGGGCAGCGTGCCTGAGGTCCCCCTCCAGCTCAGCCACCCAAGCATGAAGTGCGAGCAGCAAAGGGAAGCCATCTCCTCACTCCAGGCTGGAAAGAAGGGCAGGAAGAGCCACCCTGGACCTAAAAGCTGTGCAGGACAAGCTGCTGGAGAATGGGATTCCAAGGCAGGCTTGGTGCCTTAGCTCAAAGCAAGCCATCATGCTGCCTCTTCAGCCAACCATCCCCCGGGTACTGCAGAGCACCCAACACCATCCCTACCCTCCACCAAAGTGTTCCCACCACCACGAGTTCCCCAGCTGCACCTTCAAGGTGCATCAGGCTCTGGGCATGGGGGTACAGCAACTTACAGCATGAGACAAGCAGCAGCTATTTTAGCCTTGTAGTAAGCACTACCACATTCAAAAGCCTGGTTTAAATGCAGGCTTGGGTGGTTCAGCCACGTGACAGCCACTTGTCCTTTCTGCAGAGCAACACACAGCTTTACATGTCTATGTGTTGCTGACCACCACCTAAAGCATGAAGCCTTCCTTGCATCAGGAAGTACCACAAAGGCTCTTCTTGGAGATTTCATGTCCCTCATCTAGTTTGGTGAGGGACTGTGGTCCCATCAACCTTGTCCCATCACCCAGACGGCCTAACACTGACTGCTTCCAGCTGTGCCTGACCCTCTGCCTGGTAGGACCAGCAGGAAGTTGTCTCAAACTGTCCAGGTCTTGTTTTGAAACACCAATGCAGTTACAAGAGCCTTACTTTCCAGCTGTTTTGGTCCATTGACGCAGGACAGACATCTGGATCTTCTCCTGCGGCAGCTCAGACCGACGGAAGGAAGCCCGGGCTCTGCTCCAGCAACCATGCTTCCACCTCCCCTTCCTGATCCAGGCTCACACCAGTGAATGCAGCAGCAGCATGCTCAGCCAGGCCACAGGAAGGATCCAGTGCCTTTGAAACATGGTTCTGGTCCACTTCCAGTGACAGTTTTTGCAGAAGGTGGAAGTGAGGCCCCCCATCTGGATGGGGAACCCCAAAACCCCTCCAGCCCTGCGTAGCCAGGCTCTCCCAGCAGCCAGTTTCTGTCTTGGCACAGACACGGTCTCCATTTCCTAGTGGATGCCACCAGGAAACTCCCTCCAAGTAAAGCTGGCAAATACTTGGAAAGCATTTTGGAGCATGTTTTAGGATCAAGTGTGTCAGTTTGTAGCCACAGGCATGTGCCCAGCATCCATGTATTAAGCATTCACGCCTTGTCATCTTCTTGGATGGCACCTTCCCAGAACATGGCCCTCTGCAGACGCCAGGCCATGATCTCCTCTGCCCCCACTGACCAAGGTCCTCCCTTCCCTGCTGCTGGAGCACTGTCCCTCTGCAGCCGGCTGGGGAGGGCAGGGGAAGGGGCGTGAGAGCTGGATGCTTGGCATTGGGCCATGCTCCATCATTTGCTCGACGGGGGAGGCTGGGAGAAGGCGGGGGGGGGGGGGGCCGGAATGAACAAAAACAGAAGCAAAGAGTGACTTCATCTTAAAAGGCAGCTGCAACTTCCTCTGTTTGCAGGCTTTCCAGCTTTTCCCAGCAACGCAACGGCTTCCTGCGGTCCTGCCTTGACACCCAGTGGGCATTCAGCGTGCTGGCAGCTGCCGCTCCCCGGTGTGAATTATGGCTGCTGATGGCCAGGGGTGCCAGCTCCTGCCTCCCTCCGGCTCCAGCGCCAAGCCAGACAGCCTGAGCGATGGATGGAGCACCAGGCAGATGTCCAGGGCTCCCGTCAGCCACGTACAGCCCTCCCCCCAATCCTGTGCCAGTCCCTCACAAGAGATGCCATGGCAAAAATGTTTCAGGTCCCAGCGCTGGAGCAGCAGAGAGGTCGCACAGGGCAGGTAAACCCCACAGTAAAGCCTGGCATTTCCTGCTGAAAAGGGCTTAGGAGGGCTCAAGAAAAAGCCCCTCTGCAAAACCAGGTCTCTTAGAGATATGGAGGGTCTTGCCTTCTGTCCCAGATGGTTTTCCCTGGTGCTTGAGGTGCTGACAGAGCATTTCAGCTCAAGCAGCTGTTCTCCTGGCTCTCAGTGACACTGGGACAAGTCATCCCAGCTCTCCCTGCTTCTGTCCCTCTTCAGTTTTCACTCCCTCTCTCCCTCACGTGCAAGATCTTCAGCACAGAGCCACCATGGCTATCACTTGTCCTCCTGACTCGATGCCTCTTCTTTTTCTTCCCCCACCCTCTTTCCCATTTCAGCCCTATGCACATCCACTTCTGCACTTGCTAAACTTCAAGAGCCGAGCAGGGTCAGGATACAGCAACCACAAAAAAGCCAGGGAAAATCATTTAACTACCATAAACCAACATTTAGGTGCAAATGAAATGACCTGTACTTCCATGAGAGAAAAAAAATTAAGGGCATCATTAAGACCAAGAAGTAGCTGGGCTGTGCAGAAGTGCAAAAAAAGGAACAGAGAGTACAGACCATCAACCTGAAAAGCTGACGCTTGCACTGCTCTGGGATGTGTTGTGATGGGCATCACGCTGTTAGGAAGCAGCTAAAGCAAGGCATCCTATTTTGGGGATCACGACAACAAATAAAAATAAGCATCAGCACAATGAAGTGTTGGAACTCACTACCTCAGAGTAAAGGAACTGCAGGCAGCAGGAGGAAAGGAAAGCTATTAGAACAGATGGATTTGGCCCCCAATTCAGACAGCTGGATGGGAAGAAAGGTATTTGCAGGAGAGATGATTTAGATGAAGTATTGGGAGAGATCATGCTGGGCACAGAACTGGTGCAGGGCTGACTAATGCCACACAAGGCTGGCAGGAGGCCAAGACCTGTGCAGCCCTAGGTCCAGCCCCATAGCCCTGTGCCATGGTGGGCCGCCAAGACAGCAGCATGGAACTGGGTCAGTCTCTTTGGGGGAAGAAACACCTCAGTTCATCCTAAAGTCAAGTCATTTTGGTGTAAATACACCAGAGAGAAGCAATTCCTAGAGCATCCCCAGTCATCCACCCTACTGGAACCAAGAGACCCCCATCTGTCTCCCAGCCCAGCATCTGTCAGTCATTGTCTGTACCCTAAGAAGCTTTCTCCTCAAGTCCCTCTGAAGCAACAAACAGACCCTACCTGGTTACTGTGAAGACTCCGCTGTTGCTGGAGTCACCAGATGCATCCAGAGAACCTGGGGGCAGAAAAACAGGAGACACAGCTAGTGGGGTGATGGGGAAGGTAGACAGCAGGACTGGGAGGCTGGAGAGCTGCATGACCTTCTGCAAAGATATCACCAGTCATGGCCTGAGGGTCCAGGGACCCAAGGGATCCCTCCTGCCTACAGTAAGCATTCTACACTCCTTGTCAAGCCCTTCCCTGCTGCCAGACAAGCTAGTACAGAACTGCACTTACCCAGCAAAATGCAAGTGGGCACAGCTTCAGACCTCTGCCCCATACTGGGTCACCTCCTCTGTAACAGAGGCCCAGACACATCCTGCTGATGGTTTCAACCATTCTTAAAGAAGTAGCTCAGAACTGCAGAGCTGCCTTTGACTCCCCTGATTTCAATGCCTAAAGATACCACACGCACAGTGAAGGTAGAATCCAACCCAGGACATCTCCACCTGGCCACAGCCTGACTCCACGTCGAAGCCAAGTGACTCAAACAGCTTTCCAACCTCTGCTCCCTGCTAAAACTGGGTCTTACAAGCATGGTGACAAAGCATGACAAGATGAACTTGACTCTTTGTGCCCCCTTGTGCCAACAGCCTCTACTCACACAAGCAACATCACTCCATCAGCATGCCTGGACAGCAGAGCTGAGTTTCTCATAGAAAGGCATCAGTTTTATCTGATCCTGCCTGCTTCAAGGTGCAATTTGACACCAGAGGGGCTAAGAATAAAGCAATTAAGCTTTCTGTTGATATTTTAAAGCCCTTCTGTGACAAATTTTAATACAAGAAGGTATTCTTGGGACAAACAAGGAATAAAAAAGTTTTTGCTGCTGTGCTACAGCAGTAAATTTTTCTGCTTTCTCTCTTCTAGTAAGAAAACCTGTACAGAGTTAGGTAATGAAAGCTCTTGCACCTTTATTGAAGACTAAGATGCTTATTTAGACTGGTATTTTGAGGTGCCTGGGTCCACATTATGGATAGAAATAAAAAAAAGGAGGAGGAAAAAGAGCACTGCATTGGCCGGGAATCGAACCCGGGCCTCCCGCGTGGCAGGCGAGAATTCTACCACTGAACCACCAATGCTGTCCTGCATGCTGCCTCCGCGCTTGCCGCCTCCTCCTGCCACCCCAAACGCCACCCATGCCCGCACTGCCACCCCTGCCAGCCGCACCCTGCCTCGGCAGCTCCCCTGGCAGCTCCCCGCCTTGCACTGCTGCTGTTGGACAAGAAAACCCTTCAGTCTTAATCCCATCCTCCTGCTCCCTCTCATGGCAGGATTTTCCAAAAGCCACTGGTGGGCGTGTTATAAGGAGAGCACCGGGCTGAAGGTGCAGCTTTAGAAGAACACCTATCAGCCCTCGTGATTTAAACACTAACACATATTTCATACACCTGGACAACAAAGATGTGTTGTGCCAGAAGAAACGTTTAGTCATGCCAGCACAACAGCATCCAAGGGATGTTGGAGGGCTAACACCACTGCTGTTCCCAGGCATTGATTCATAGGGACCACTTAGTTTCTTTTCACTTGAACCCTCCTTCAGGTCTCCTATCCCACTTGCAAACTTCTGCCTTTTATGTGCTGGAAATCTTAGGACTGGGACAATACCTGCCAGATGGTCTGGAGAGCACCATGAATCTGGAAAGGATCCAAAATTCTTCTTTTTGTTCTCAACCCTTCCCCACCACAGACATTCTCCATGCACGTGTTGATGCTCTACCAGGACTAACACAGCTCTCTGAGTTCTCCTTTGGGTGACGATAGCTGCTCCCAAACTAAAAGTTATCTTTTTCAGGTCAACTTGATGACTAGGTTGAAGGGGAGCATGGTGAGAGGATGGGGATGCTCACCAGGGCATGCAGCACTGCAGCACCACTTGGGCTCCAGGTCAGAGCAATCACCCTCTTATGCAGACTACAACAAATGTGTCTGTCTCAGCAGAGGATCATCTGTGCAACAGGTCTCCAAAGAAAGCATAGAGATCCCATGTGCTCTGAGCTGCTTCAGGACACCAAATCAACTCAAGAACTTCTCTTGAGAACATTCCCTTGACCTTCCTCACACCTCTAATGGCCCAGACCAACTGAGACTCACCGGTGGTCACTGCCTCTGGCTTGGAGAGGGATTCCTCCGAGGTGGGCTCTGCTGGTATAGTCATTGATGGCTTGGCCTCATCCATTTCATCATCCTCTGGGATGACCAGCTTCATCAGGCTCTGGTTGCACACGTTCGCCACCTCCTTGATGTCTGAGTGAAGGCAGTGTAAGGAACACGCAGTCCCACACATGGGCAGGTGCCAGCCACAGAAAAGCCACTGCAGCCCCACCCAGCTACCGCAACCCCCCTCACATCCAAAGGGCCAGTGTGGGTGTTAGCACTTGATGGGAGAACTTCTCCTGGACCTGCACTCCAGGGGCAGGAAACAGGCACTGGAACAGGCACTTCCCTGTGGGTTGCTGTGGCAGGAATGGGAGCAGCTCTGAGTTACAAGGATACTCTTCTTGCGATCATCGTAGGAGAGACACGGCAGGACAGCGGTCAGGATCCCTGAGGAGTAAGGCAGCATCACCCGGCCGGCCAGCTGGATGAACTCCCGCATCCAGCACATGGCTGTCAGCTGGATCAGCTCATCTGGAAGACATGGGACAAGCAAAGGTGAGGCAAAGGGCAGCACTGGCTCCAAAGGCCAAGAACCACCTGCAAGCAGGGAGCTGCCTCTGCTCTATCCTGAGAGATCTTCATCTGGGACAGTTTAGTCCCAGAGGAGATCAGTAAGACCTGAATCTGCAGTGAGCTTGAGATTAAACACAATCATTAGGTTTCAGTTACCCCAGTTCTACCCTTAATGCAGGTTTCCTAATTTACAAGTATTCTGTCAAGCTTCCCAACACATAAGGGTATTTCTTTGGTCCCACCCACTGCAGCTGTGGATCTGGGTCAAACATCATTCCTAGAGCTGGGGTTTTAACAGCCTCCCCAAATTCTGGAAGAGGCACCACCGCCAAGGCACTCTGCTGATGCAAGGCCAGATTTTAAGCTTAACAGTGTAAATTCATTGGGAGTCAGTTGAATCAAGAACAACCAGTCTCAGTCTATCTATACTTTTCTGTCCCCCAAGAAACCCACTCCCATTGAGCAACATTTAAAGAGCAGTTTAAGCTTAATGAGCACAACTAGGGAACAAGATCCTTCTGAGGAAACACATCCAGCTGCAGCTGTGACTCTCTGCCACTGCCTATACAGCAGACCCATGGGAGCTACAGTGCAGCACTGGCACAACCACACACATCCTTAACTATCTGACCTATGCACCAAATGCCACCAGAGGTTACAGTAAGACCTTACAGAGATCCTCCTAGCAGTGCTGGATATCCACAGGTGCCAAATATTTTTCTTTTAGGCCCCTCTGTTTTGGAGGATGCCAGACCTATGTTGTGGCTGTGTGATCTGCAGTACAAAAGCAGTTGTGCCAACTTCAGGAAAGCTGCTTGTTCCCCATTTCTAGCAGAATTTTCATGCACAGTGACAAAAAAAAGGCAAGCAACTGAGCTGGTGAACAGCCTGCTGGAAAACTCCTGGCCTGAATCTACAGTGGGCACCACAAATCAGGAGGCTGGTGCTACTGCCCGGTCCTGTGCACTCACCTGCCGCCTGGCAGTGGATCACCAGGATATTGGCCATTTCTGCAAATTTCACACTGGAGGGATTCTTCTTGATCTCCTTGAGGAATTCCCCAAGAGCCACCTCACACCTGTAGAGACGCAGAGCAGCTGGTCAGAACTTGGTTGCCTTAGAGCAATTAGGAAGAACTTATGGAGACTGTCTTCTGCAGGTGCACATGGAAGGATGCTGGTGGCACGGCAGAAGTGTCTCCACACAGGAGCAGGGTCAGGAAAGATGATGCTGACAAGCTCACCCTGCCCCACAGCAGACTGCACACAGCTGCAAGGACAGAGGTGATGGCAGCCCAGAGGCCCCCCCAGCTTCCCACAACTCCCCCACCGCCACACAGGCTCTGTGGATATGGAGGTGCCTGGGATGAGGAGCAGGGGGGCAGGTGACAGCCAAAGCTTTCAGTGCTTGTTCCTTGACATGGGGATGCTGGAAAAAAAGAGATATGGGTAGGATGCAGAAAGGCCTGGCAGCAGGAGAGACCCAGGCTGGTCTCACCACTTACTTATGCCCTACAAAACCAGTCCAGCCACTCTCTCCCAGCACAAAATGCCAAGATCCTCTGACCTCCCTGAGAACATGCAGACATTCCTGCACTTCAAAATGCCTCTGTCTTGGGGACCAGCAGCAGTATCTGTGGAGCCAGCTCCCAATCCTTGCTTCTCTTCTTCACCCAGGAGATGCTGGGCTGGAGCTCTGCTTTGCCAAGAGAAGCTGTCATGCTGCAAGTTTCTTCAGAGAGCTCATGCCCATCCCAGAACCACACACCAGGCTCTGTGACTCCGGCATCAGGTGCTTGGAAGCCAACAACTCAACCAAGCCAAAACAGTTTGTCCCCCAGTGTAGAGTATGGTCACGGGATGGGGGAGGCCCTTGCCAAAGACACTGATTCACTGCCCAAGCCAATGTGTCTCCCACCACACGCATGGAGCTTCACTGCAGTTACACAGAAGAATTGCAAACCAATAGCAAAAGTGATGGATGAACAGCGAACATCACACAGCCCTCATGCCCAGCCCGCCTCCACACTCACATTTTCCGTATCTCCTTGCTGTTGTCTCCCAGGATCTGGAAGAGTCCATCTAGGATTTCTGGCAGGTAATCCAAGAGGTTGATATCAGGCACAGACTCTAAGACCAGGATCTAGATCAGGGAGGAATACGAAAGAAGAGGTGAGTTTTGGAGATGCGGACTAACATCACCAGCACAAATCTGGCAGGATACTGAGGAATTCAGAGCTGAGCTGTGTGGGATGGGGGGGAAGAAAAAGAGGACACTGTGGAGTTGCCCATCTTGGGAAACAGCTGAGCTAGCACAGCAAGCAAGCAATCAGCCTGCAGCAGTGCTACCTTTCCAATCACAGCTCTGCAAAACAAAGCAGGGATCGGGAATGACTACCAAGACGCATCCAGGCAGACCTGGGATGGCTGAGAGAGCACAGGGGAACACATCTCCCCATACTCTGGCCAGGCACCAAGAGCTCCTGCCTTGCAGAGAAAGGAGAGAGCAAGTGGAGATCCCTTGCCTCCTGGAGAGCAACATCGCTCCATCACCTCTGCGTGATGGAAAGCAGCCTAGCGCTATCCCTTGGGAGACTGTAACCTCTAGAGCACAGTATGTCTATTTATACAAGCAACACTTTAAGTGTACTTTCTACAATGCCCTGAGCAGGCTGGCAGAAGCGCAGTGCCACGTCACTGTGACTGCAACAACAAGGTGACAAGGGAGCTGCCCTTTTAAAGAAGCAGGTAAAAAACTCTGCTGGCTTAAAAACCTGCTGAGGTAAGTCCAGGAGCTCACACATCACTGTGGATACCTGCAGTTTGCCTGGACATGGGAAGCTGATGGGACACAACGTCCTGGAGTTCAGACTGGCAGGCACACATGGCACCCCGTGTACCTACCCAGGATATGATGAACTGGCGGGCGTACTGGTTGTTGGAGTAAATCCTCTCACGCAGCAGCGGGATGAAGCCTACCAGGTCGAACTGGTTGCTCTCTGTCACGATATCCTGCAGAGCCCAAGCAGAGGGTGTTAGGATGCCTAACAACACACGTCCATGCAGCAGCCCTCCCACCCTGTATTTTTAAGGCACGTGACAGGAAAAGGATAACAAGCATGAGTCTGCATGTCAGGAGACCTGGGGAGAAGGAATCATGCAGTTTATTCAGGCAATGAGCTGGCAATTCCCCTCAGGCAGAGACTAATGCTGAGCAGGACCCAGAGAGGGATGCTCCTGACTGCTGTGACAGCCTGGCTGAACAGGAAGCTGGGAAGCTTCTCTGATTCACGCCTCAGTGCTGTGCTGCACACATGAGCAAGCACTTCTGATGTAGCCACGTGGATATGGGTGGGAGAGTCCCCTCACTTCCCTTTACAGCTCTTTCCACATGCTTGGTGGATTTTGCTGCATGGCCGAGTCCCTGGGCCTGGTGCAGTGGAGCACATCTCCCAGCAGGAAGGTTTGCAGAGGAGACTGAGTTAACTGCTGTGATAACAAGGAGCAAGGGCAGGACCTGGCAGGGAGCAGCTCACCTCTGAACAGCAGCAGAAAAGGAACTGGGAGGTCTGTGGCAGTAAAAGACCATCAGCAGGCAGAACAGGAACGGGAACCAAGCCCACACCTTGAAGCAGCAGCAGCAGCTCCACTCATATCACAACTCCCTTAGGCAAGGGAGGGAGAGCAAAGGAGCAGCCCTTCTGCTGCCTGGCACAGCACTGCAACCTTCAGACTCAAACCTTGCTTCCACCAGCTCCCACGAGCTGAATGCACGCACGCCACTGGGATAACCCACGAGGCCCTACATCCGGCTGCCTGAGAAGGCTACCAGAGCCTTGATTGAAGAGGCTGCAGCCAGTGAGAGAAAAAAATATTCTGACAGCAGCCACAGGACTGAGGTGGGATGGCTTTAGCAGCTGCAGCCTCAGGGACTGACATATCCCCAGCCAGGACATGCCTCCAGCTTGCACCAAGGACTCTCAGCAGAGAGCAAAAATACCTTGAGCAGCCGATCGAGGAGCTCAGAGCCACTTTTGACATTTGGGTCAGGATCAGCAGCCAGCTGTGAAAGACAGAAACAAAGAGACGTTGCAACAGCAGGTCCCAGGTCTGCTCCCTGTTCTGCAGCGCAGCTCACAACAGGCTCACAGGACTGTTACTCTCCTTTGACAACACAGGGACAGACATACAGAAGTCCCTTTATCTCCAACTTCTCATTAGGCTCCAAAAAATTCTCCTGAGAGACTTCTTAAGGGAGAGATCAAGCACACATCACCTCCCCCAGCTATGCAGGTTTTCATGGGCCAGCAGTCACTCCCAAGGAACAGAGAAGTGCAGGTTACCAGTGAAAATCTGCAAAGGCAGACATGCACAGACATAGTTTTGACACTACAGACCCCACAAAGCCAAACTGCTGCAGATCCACCTTGCCTGCAGCAGTTCTCTCAGCCTCATTTTCTAGTACCATTCAACAAGGAGCAGGAGAATACATCCTGGAGGCGAGGACAGAGAACAAGGTATCTGACAGTCAACTTCATACCCACAGTATCAGCGGCTACTGTGTAGAAACTGCTCATTTTGCTGATCCTTGTGGGTCCCTTCCAACTCAGAATATTCTGTGACTCTGTCCTTCAGACCTGTCTGGGTCAAAGTAAATCAGTTTGCTTGGAAAAAAAACCTTGAACAATTTGGTTTGGAGATGATGAGGACTAGTCCTCGAAAAGCACATGGGGATTAAGAGGAAGCTTCTTACCTTGCTGAGGCCATCGAAGAGCACGTTGAAGTGCGGGAGGACAGAGCCCCTGGCCACCTTGACAATGTTGTAGAGAGCCTCGCAGGCGTAGTACCGCAGTCGACTGTCAGCATCATTGAAACACGTCAGCACTGGCTCAATCAGCTCTTTCAGGTACAGCCCAGAGTCCTGGGGGCACAAGGAGACTGGTTAGCTAAGGACCATGCCACAGCGAGTGGGAAGAGATGCCCTGGAATACACTGCAAATATTCAGGCCTGTGATGGCTTTAGTGCACCTATGCCAGCCAGGATTTACTAATGAATTTTGAATTTTATTACTGAATTTTTTTATTCAGGTACAGTGAGAAGCGATCAGGTTTGCTGGGCATCTGCCTCATCTCCTGCCTGCAGGGCAGAGGGAGCCAGGGATGGATTTCTGTAAGGGCCAGTGTTAGCAGTGCACAGCAGGAAATGGAAGGGCTGAAACTCTTGTCAGCTCTTTTAACACAAACTAGCACCCAACCAGCTGAGTCTAGTCCTGCTGCTGGAGACTATAGATGGACAGAAGCCCTTTAACCACACTTAAGCAGCTGCCAAGATGTAACCCAGGCCAGAAAGTGCGCCTGGGCCCAAAGGGTGTGGCTGGGTGTGCTGGGAAAACTCCAACACAACCCAGTTGTAGGCTGCAATAGCAGGAGGGAGCCAGAGAACTGCGGGGCCACCAGCCCGAGTCTCCCCATCACACTGACCCAAGAGGAGCTGCTGTTCTCTCACCGCAACCTGCACAAGCCGAAAAACCCATCACACCTACCTTGCCAAGGGCAATGGAGCAAGCAGCGAGGCCAATGAGTCCCCCTTTCCGGCTGTGGGGGTGCTGGGAGAGCGCAAACTCCTGTGACAGGATCTGGATCACGTGTTTGATCTGGGATGTGTTGTTCTGAGCCACAAACTCTCGCACCAGCCTGGGGAGAGGAGCAAGAGGCACACAGGGAGGTTTAGGTTCTGCCTGATACAAACATTGAGGGGCTTGGTGTCAGAGACAGGGACTTTCAGCCACAACAAGCACCAGAGAAAGCAGTACTGAAATCCAGAATGCTGAAGGAACCCAAAAGCAAAACCAGAGCTCTGCCCTCCTCCCTGCCCTCCTGCTGCTCTAGCCTGCAGCCTCCTACACCGTTCACAAACTCTCAGCCCAGGATGAGCTCTCAAGGGCCAACCCAGTGCAGCTGTGTGCTTGCAGAGAAGTTACCAGGTCTACACAGCCCCTCCAACAGGGCAGGTTTTCAGGGTCATTCACCCCCAGCATGGCACAGAATGGGAGCCCAGCACGCACCCAGAGTGCTGGTGGCTTGGCAGGGAATTGCTGCCCACCAGACCCACACACAGTGCCATGGTTTTGGACCCTTCCAGCCACCCATAAGTGCTTCAGTTAACATCCCATATATATAACTTTACTACTAACAGTATATTTCAATATTCTTAAAACAGCCCAAGACTTAACAAAAAGCCAACACAGTTTCCATATACAATACCTGCTCCTCCCCAGAAACTTGCAGGTCGTTACCCAGAGATAATTAACACATCAGTCGCGGATGAAGAGATCCATATCCCTGCTCCTGCCTACAGAACTGCTTCCAGGTCCCAGCTTGCCCAACCAGCTCTTCAGCCCCAGTTTGCTGTTGGCAGGGCCCTTGGCCAGGCAGGGAGGCACAGGCAGCTGTGCAGGCAGCTGTGCAGGCAGCTGGAGCATTGGTGGTTCAGTGGTAGAATTCTCGCCTGCCACGCGGGAGGCCCGGGTTCGATTCCCGGCCAATGCAGTGCTCTTTTTCCTCCTTTTTCCTTGCATTTCTATCCATAATGCAGACTTAGGCACCTCAAAAACTTTGCCTAAATAATCATCTTTACCTTAACTGTCAATAAAGGTGCAAAAGCTTTCACTGCCTAATTCCATACAGGGTTTCTTTGGCACTATATAAATCTCACACTTCCAAACAGGTGCCACCGGCCATTCACACACTTTATAATCCAGAAACATCATTACAGAAGACGTTTATGAACTTTTCCTCCCCAAAATTACGAACACCAGCTCTGCTCTCATGTAGCTCTGCAAAAAGCAGTTGCTCCCTTTCGCTCTGGGGGCACCAGGCAGCCCCTCCCTCACTCTCCCTACTCCAAAGCCAAGTTCTCCAACAGTTACAGTCCAATCCCCACTCACAGACTGCTGCTTTAGGGATTATGGCTCCATTTCCAGTCCTGCTCCAAGAAGAGAAATGCACTGAGCTCGAGCAAGACAGATCATTGGGATGATCATTTTACTGCCTACATTTCACTAATGGAGTTTTGAACAGGAATAAATTTACAGGCTTCCTTCGCAAGTTTAAAGGACTCAAGATTTAACTAATGAGGCAAAAAGTGCAGCATCAGAGCCTGCAAGCAGCAGGAGCTGCTCCTGCATTACCAGCTAAAGGATAAGGAGGTTCCTGAGTCAAGAGGCAGCAACTCCCTCCTGGCTTGATGCCATGGACATGGGAGTGATGCTGCTGGGGGCATTCTGCGATGGCTTTTAGATGAACTAAACCTGTGAAATCTGTAGGAAAAGTTGGCCCTTGCTTTTTCCTCTTCACACTCTTCCCAAGTTGTACTTGCAGCTTGATCACATGAACTGCCTGACCGCAAAGCAGACTTTAGTTAGTGTAAGGCAAGCACAAACCCTTAATCCCAGGGCAGAGTAAGCTAGAACAGAGCTGCTTGGATAGGGCACAGAGCATCACCCCTCACAGTGCAGCAAAGGGGTTACTGAAGTACCCCTGAGACTGGAGTTATGACGACATTGCAAGAATCCCACCCTGCAACACTGCAACCCACCCAAAATAAATTATTCCTATAACAATGAGAGAAAACTAAACGCACAGAACAGCAGAAGGCACTCACTGGGTTGGGTTTCTAGCAAAGCACACACTCACTCTTTCCCAGGTGCCACTTTTCTCTGCTGACCTCTCACACAGCCCCCTCCACGTTTGAGGCAGGCAGTTCCCACATCCCGCACTGAACCCTCAGCAGAGAGACTCCATGCCCATGTCACGGACTGCCACGCGTGCCTGACTGCTCCCCTTGCAGGCCCACCACGGCCACATCTCCCACCCAAAACTCACCCACCAGCTCGGACCATCACTCCCAGCCCTGCGCTGGGCTGCACCCTGAGGTGATGCTTCAGATCTCCTGTGGGAGCTGAGCTCTCAGGCAATGCCCAGGGAGAACACACTCCTTCCCAGGGAAAGCTGCGGCCCAGCACAGCAAGGGTGAGAAGACAGGCAGGTACAACAAGCAACACCAGAGGGGCATGGCCACACCAGAAGGTGCCTGCAGACCTTTGCCTGGGATGCTCCGAAAGAAAAGCCCGCTGGAACAGCAGCTGTGCACAGGAAGAACCAAGGGCAAAACCCGATGGCCAGGGGTGACAGCAACACTTCCCACCTCTCTAGCCAGCATCCAGCATGGGACAAGCTTGGGTGAAACCTCGGGGGAGAGGTGGGATGCCACCAGGACTCTGGATGTGTCGCAGCACAGCAAACAGTACATTTCCTACAGTGATGCCACTCATGTATTCACCTCGCATAGGGCTGTGCAAGCGCAACTGCACCGGGCACCCGCCGTCAGAACGAGCCTCTGTCACGGGCTCTTGGGATGCGCCCGGAGCCAGCGGGTCCTCACCCGCACCCAGGAGCTGACGCGCTCAGGGATAAACTTCAGTGGCCGGCGGGATGGGGCTGGGAGACAGGGAGCAGCTCTGGGAGAGATCCCTCCTGCCCGAGCACCGCCCACGGCGCTGTCCCCGACAGGGTCACCGTGTCACCTGAGCCCCTTCCCGGGGCTGCCGAGCCTGCAGGGACCCAGGCCAGAAGCTCCGGTACCCCGGACGTCCCGGGGTGACCGCCACCCCCGGGCAGCCAGGCCGCTCCCTCCCGCCGCCCGGTGTACGGCTGGACCCACCCAAGCATCACGGGCCGGCTCCCGCCACCCCGGGGCCGCAGGGAGCCCTAGCAGCACAACACCTCGCCCCGCCCTTCCCCGGGGCGCCGGGCCAGGCTCCCTGACCCCAGCCCCGGGGCCGCCCGCACCGGCACCGCCCCCATTCCCGCTGCCCTCCCGGCTGCCGGTGGCTCCCGCCGCTCACTTCTCTATCTCCAAGGCCGCCACCTTCCTCTTCTCATAGAGTTTGTCGGTCAGCGCCCGCACCACGCCGGGGGTCAGCGGCGACAGGTCCCGCTCCGCGTTCATGGCCCCGCCGCCGCCACCGGCGGCCACGTGACCCCGACCGGGCGATGCGGCCACGTGACCCCGACCGGGAAGCGCGGCCACGTGAGCCCGCTCCGCTGCACAGCGCCCCCGCGCGGCGCGGAGACACGCTGCACCACCGGCTCATTACCCCCTGGGGTCATTAACGAGAGCGTCATTAGGGAGAGACGCCTTTGCCCGGGTAGCCCGAGGAGGCACAGTCCCGGTTCTGGGCACAGGTTTATGTCTAAAAGGATTTAGCAGCACTTAATCATTGCTTAATTTAACGTTTACAAAGTGATTGGACAGCCTTAGCTGCAACAGTCACTCAATTATCTATAAAGTGTTTTAATTGAACTCAAACATGCACCCACGCAGACACACAGGTAGATATTTGTAAATGTACCCAACTACAACTATTAAAATCTCCCCTCAAGCGCCAGTGAAAGACTTGGATCGAATGCATTGGTGTTCCTCAGCAGGTGACGGTTGAGCCTCAAGGTGTGGGGGTATCGGCCCAGACTGCACCACTTCAGCTTGTGGCACAGACGGATTGTTTGTGCGTGGCTAAATGTCTCCTCTCCAAAGGATTGCCCCTCTTGTGCCAGCATATCTGGCCACTTCACACTTCACAGGGTGCCTTTTGAAGGAGACTGGAACATCTAATTTCAAGATCCCTGTGATGCCCTTGGCACACCCAGCATGGAGGTGTCCCACCCAGGTAGAGCTGGAGAGTCCAGACTAAACCAGAATTACTGGCAAGGGCAGGATTGACAGCAAAAGGGATGGATGTGGCGAGCAGCTGCGCCAGGAATCTGCACCTCACTGTGGATTTATCCGAAGTTTGATAGAGAAAAGCAGGAACAGAAGATGCCACTTCCCATAACATGGAGCCTTTTCTGCAGGGCTGATGCCCAGCTCTCATTCCATCTGCTTCCAGCCAGCTCCTGCCATAAAGCAAGCTGAGCCAAAGAGGGATTTCAGCTTCCGCTGGCTGGTTATGGGCTCAAGGGCTGCCTTTGTTCAGGCCAGTACCTTCCCACGTGCAGCAAAGACCTCAGAGAATCCACTGATGTGGTGATAATCCCCCCCAACTAAACCTACCATGTCTAGAAGAACAGAAAAGCTTCCTACAACTTTCTAGCAGGAAACCCTGCAAAGAGTCCACAAGAAAAGCTTGGGGGACAGAAAGCCCAAGGAAGAAAACTGTGTCTAGGATTTGGCTGCTGCTTGGCCAAGTCAAGAGCAGGGCACACATTTTACCTGGGTGTATGATCACACTTCATGGTTAATGAATTTACCTTTGCCACAAAAGTCCTCAAAATAAACTGAAAAAAGGGAACACAGAGCACAATGACACTGGTTTGAGTACAGGATGGCACATGGATTGACACCACAGTGCCACTGGTCCAGCATGGGGAGCCCAGCACATCTCCCTGCTTCAAACACAGCACTCAGCACAAAGGTCAAGTAAAATCAGACAAAAAAAAATTACTAAAAGTAATGTGCAGAATGTAATTAAACCATAACCAAGTTTAATTAAAATGTAGTAAACAGGGATCAAATACAATCTAATGGAACTGGGACATCACACGTGCCCACGAGAACAAAATGTGAGTTGAGAGACAGTGCAGAAAATCCCCCACCACCTTTCCTGCGCTGTGTTCAGCTGAAGAGGACAGACTGGTCAGAAAATCCCATTTCCAAGAAGAACTCCCTTCCTGGAGAGCAGAAGTCAGTTGCTTGTCTAAAAAGAATTTCTGAGACCTGTTCCTGGGTCTGCCATATTTTGGGGTACCTTTCCTCCATGGGACAAGCACTGGTTCCCAGACCAGAGCACTCCCTGAGCAGGTCCTCACCTGGACAGGTACGATGCCATCGTTACAAAGGACCAGAGGGAGCTTCTCTGAATCCCCCAGCGGGTGCCTCTTGAAGCACAGCACAGGGTCCCCTCTCCTATTACAAAGGCCCGGGCACAGGACCCTCACCCAAGGCAGATGCCCCTCTCCACTGATAGCGAAGGTTAGGCTTTTGGCTTTAGTTCTCTGCGGCTGCAGAAGAGGCACAGAAATAATTTCAGCTGGCACTAACCCATTTCCCACTGGGCAAGCAATGCAGCAAAACACCCACTGTGTTTTCCCTGGCAGGTGCTCCTGTACCCCACAGCAGAGCCGCCCCTCACCCTCTCCCTTCCAGTTGATTTAGGGCCATTCACAAGAGGAATCTGCTTCAAAGAGAGAGAGCCTTCCAGAATAACAGTTTAAAATCCTTTCACTTAATTGAATCATGCAGTACAGCAGGTAAATAATGATGCACCAGATGAGACATGGCAAATCCCCTGGCTGCAGTGATATGAGACAAATGCAACAAGCACAAGCACAGCATGAAAACAGTACAAAAGCAAGAAGACAAAAATAAATCAACACGATCATCGGTAAAGATTATTTCCAAGGACATTAAAAAATGAATTTCTTATTAGGGCAGAAAGCTGACTTCCCTCATTCTAATTCAGCTACTAAAGTGTTGGGGAAGGCCAGGTCAGAGCCCCACTGCACAGGTCCCAGGACAGAGGAACTGGGCTTCTCTTGGATAACAGCTCCAGTCACTCCCTTAGTAAAAAACAGCTTAATACGCCCCAGGGAATCACCCAGGATCATCTCATTTTACAGAAACAAAGAGGAAATAATGAGTGCTGACTTGCTGGCACAGAAACTGCTTCATCTAAGCCTTTGTCCTTGGAAAGCCCCAGCTCAGCTGTTGCACATTTCAAACGCTTCCAGTTGGCTGCCTAATGTTTCCCTGTCTTCAAAGTCATTTAGACAGGCTAAACTATCATTCTCATTTGCTGTGCTGCTCTGCTCTAACAGCAGCTACTGCCTCCCAGATCATCTCATGCCAAGCACCTTGACATTGTGCTTATAGCTTAAAGACAGTATCATCTCTAAAAATACCCTTACTTACTTTACAAGTGCCTCAGGAAGGGTGGGGAGGGCGTTCAGGATCACTCAGCCACAGTGACCCACTCTCCCACCCGCAGACCTGTGTCCAGCTGGGTCTTACCAAATCCCAACAAGCTTTTTGTTTGGCCCTTCTTGATTCACAGCACCTTCATGAGCAGATCCTGGAATGCAGAGAAAACTTGGCAAGAACAGGTGGAGGGAGGTGGAGAAGAAGGAGCAGGGCTGTTAGCTCTGCTTGGAGGCCCCTGTTATCTTCTGCCAAATTAAATTAGGGTTTAATTACAACCTAAAGGGGAAATCTAATTTTGATGCTAGAACAATGCATATATTTTATAGTAACAGAGAAACAAGCACATTCCAGTGAGGTCCACGAGGAATTAATTTCCTCTGGGGCCACTTGCTGGCCGCTTGCCTGTTTCTCTTTATTCCCATTTTTTAAAACCAATTTAGGCTTTTGGACATGGGAATGATGAATCAGTGTTCAGCTTTTAATCACCCCATCTCCCCCTCAGTTAGCTTTGCTGGACCTGAGCCTGCAGGCACTTGCTCCTCCTGATGCTGAGCTGGTGGCCGCTGAGGGTCCCAAGCATCTGGCAGGAGAGCAGCCTCTGCTCCAAAGGGTTTGGCACGGCCCCTTTGCTGGCTCTTTCCGGCTGGGGATGCTGTGAGAGCTCCCTGTTCTGCTCTGCATGTTAATTAAGCAGTAATGTATCTTCTCTGGGTCCCTCAGCAGCCACCATGTGATTGTGCATGGCAGAGGTGCAAATGAAGATGGTCTCCAAGCTATTAACACCTCAAATTGCTCATCAAGAGCCCGGCAGAAGGGCAGCATGTCAGATATTATTTCTGGTCCACATTAAGCACTGTCGGTATTCTAAGTGATCAGAGCAAACTAATTCAGTCTGACTTGATTTCAAGAGAATCAAGTATCAAGCCTCAGGAAGGTGAGAGCAGTAGAACTGAAGCATCCATACATCTAACCTTGTTGGAGCCCATCAGCAGAGCCTCCCAGCATCCATCAGACACACATTTATTTTGTCCAGGAGAGAATTTTTTTTTTCCTGCCTGGACAAGACTCTTATGTGCGTAGATGGTTTTTTTCTTCCAACTGTTCAATCCATTCTTTCCTCCTCACTTTCTAGTCACTGAAATGTCTTTCAGAGAAATCCCTTTCCGGGGATGTATCCTGGCCACCCATCTTCTCTTCCTGTGGCATTACCAAAATCTTGGCCTTGGCCAGCACTGATTCCATCTTGGAGCCACCTAGCATTGACTCTGTCAGACAAGAGGGAAGCTTCTGGCAGCTTCTCACAGAAGGCACCCCTGTAGCTCTCCCACACTACCAAAATGTTGCCATGCAACCCAGTACGTGTCAACCTTTCACTAATCTGTAGTAGTGCTAAGATTTTATGATTTGGCCTGCCACTATGTTTGTGTCGGAGGGGAACCTGCAGAGAAATCACAGTGGGAATTACATTTCCTGTAATTACATTGCATCCTCACTGCTGGATAAAGTCTGCCTAAAAATGTTGTTGTAACTGCTGGTGTATTTCTATTTTTAACGTTGCTCCTTTTTTTTTTTTTTTTTTTTTTTTTTGTTTTTAATGACATTTGAAATTAAGTTATTTTCTCCATGGGAGCTCTGGAGGGCTGGGAGTATTTTGACAACCCAGAGACATTCAATCAAAATAGTTTAAAAACGGAAGAGGATTTTTATCCAGGCTGATGTATAGGCTGGGATTTCTGTTTGCCCCTTTAACCCTTTTATTCCAAATTCAGTTTCACACCTGCAAGATGGGTCATTTGTTATATTACACATTCTCCTTGGGAACTGACCCTTTCTATTTTCTTCCCTCAGATTTTGAGCTAACCCATGAAATCTAAGGTAGTCTCATAACTTCTCTGGAAGAGATAAGCTAAACTATTTTAAAATAATCTTTTCAAAAGCCTTTCTACAGAGAAAAACCTTCCCTGAAGGCAAGGCAACCCAAGAAAGAAAGGGAAAGAACCCACGTGCCTGGTGTACTGTTATTTTGCCAGGCACTTTTGAATTTATTTTGTGTAAAGCTCTCTTGAAGCCTGTACATCATCAGGCTTCTGATGTGGAGGCATCAAAGTCATGCAAGGATAAGCACACATACTGTGCCCTGTGCCCCTGACTGGGATCCTTTTTCCTCACCCGTTTGTTAGGCTGTGGTTTTCCAGTGCCACCTCCTATTGCCAATACACGGTGCTTTCCTTGACACGTGCTAAAAGCAACAGTCTCCTCTGCAGCCTTTCCCCTTTTTATGGACAGGTAAAACACACACAACTGTCTCAGCAGCTGCAACAAGATAACCATCAACATCTCCCCCTTGGAGGCAGAGGTGCATTTCTTGTTTGAGCATGATGGCGAAGCAGAAATGTTCCTTTTGGACCCTGCCAGCACAAGGCTGAAACCAAACAAGAAGCAGGCAGGACATGGGCAGGTAGGGCAGGCACCTTAGAAGCATCCAGGCACTGCTCATCCTGCTCATGGAGTGCTCTTTGTGCTTCTTTTTGCAGGGATAGGTCCAGGGGCATTTGGACAGACCCCACTTCCACTGGCCCCTCGGAAGACAAATTCATCTGGTGCATTAAGGAGAACCTGGAGCTGGTGGTCTTCTGCCTGTGTTGCCAAGGGGTTCACGTGGAGCTGGGGATCAGCTCCCAGGAGCTGAGTTTTGGCAGCTGCTTCTGCACAGGTCACTCATCCCATGGGCACGCTGAGACTTGTGACAAAGAGAAAATGTTTGACTCTGGTTTCAGAGGCACAGATGAAGCTGCTCCAAGGTGCACTCAGTGCTGAGGCTGGTGTGACTGTCCTGTTTCGGCAGGACAGACAGCAAGATCCTGGTCCTGAGAAACCACACCCCACTGTGAGAATTAAAAGGCACAACTACATCTGCAAAATGCTATCAAAGGAAGCCAAACGAAAGCCTGAGTAGTGTTCCAGGAACCACATATAAGGGATAAGAACAATTAATTACCTGAACAGGACCTAGTATTTGTGAAAGGAAATCAGGCATATGTGGTGGATGTCACTGTGAGATGCAAATACACTGAAACACCTTTGGAAGAGGCCACGATGGAAAAGGTGAGGAAATATCAATACCTTCAAAAACAAATTAATGAACTAACAAATGCAGCAGACATTGTGCTTACGTATTAGAAACAGTATCATCTCTAAAACCACCCTCACTTGCTTTACCAAGCGGCTCAGGAAGGGCGGGGAGGGCGTTGAGGATCGCTCACCACAGAGACCCGCACTCCCATCCGCAGCGCCAGCACAGGAGCGGGCTGCGCAAAGCCCGGGCTGCGCTCGGGGGTCCCACACCGCGCCTTCCGTGCCCTGGCCCAGCAGCTGAACTCTGCCTCCACAGCAAGCGAGGCACGACAGGACGGGCCGGGCTGCGCCGGGCCCCTGAGGGCGGCGGGGAAGGGCCGCGCCCGCGGAAAGGCCGCCCGCCGGCGCTGCAGTGGCGGCGCTCGGCCACACGGGCGCGCCCTCGGCCCGGCCTGGCGCCGGGAGCGCTCCGGCCCGGGGGGCAGCGGGCACAGGGGCCTGGGCCCGGGCCTGGACGGACACCGCGGACACGGCACACGGGACGCGGGGCAAAGCCCCCGGCCGCCTCACACCCGCCTCTGAAGCGGCTGAGCTTGCTCGTTTGAACACAAGAACACGCAGCACACACGGGCTGTTAAATGCCAGGATGCAAGCCAGAGACTTACCTTCGCCCCGGGGAAGGGATTTCTCTGGAGGCATTTGCACAGTGGGAGAAATGAACACGCAGGTGAACAGCACTTGCATTACCTGTGTATTTATTGTCTCTCTCCACACGATGCTTCTTCACCTCTGGAGCGAGTCCAGAGGAGGCCACCAAGTTGATCAGAAGGATGGAGCGCCTCTCCCATGAGGAAAGGCTGAGAAAACTCGGATTGTTGAGTCTGGAAAAGAGAAGGTTTTGGGGTGACCTAATTGCAGCCTTCCAGTACCTGAAGGGAATTTACAGGAAAGATGGGGCAAGACTACTTCCAAGAGCATGTAGTGACAGGATAAGGGGGAAGGATTCAAACTGAAAGGGAGTAGGTTTAGATGTTAGGAAAAAATTCTTCCTTGTGAGGGTGATGAGGCACTGGCACAGGTTGCCTAGGGAAGCTGTGGATGTCCCACTTGTTTCTAGGATGTCCTGTAACCTCTTAGGGCTGGTTTAAAAAGAAACCTCCTCAGAAACAAGTCTTGCACTTCGCAGGAAAACACTCTAGGCCAAGGCTGGGAATGCAGGGAGGAAGGCAAGGAGCAGAGAGGACCCATCCCAAAAGAGAGGGGCCAAAAGGCTGTGGAAGTGCTTCCACCAGCACTGTGGAGCTGAGACTAAGCCTCCTGACAGAAGCAGGTCAGCCTGGAGCTGGAGGGACTGACAACAAACTGTCAGCCCCTCTGGGTTGCTCTCACCCAACCCAGACACTCCTCACATGAGACAAAATGCATCCAGGAATTAACGTGGTGATTTAATGGGAGCACAGGTGGATTGACACCAGGGAGAGAGGAATCTTTCCTACAAGGGCCAGGACAACCCTATGACACATACTGGTCCCAAACTCTGAGATGTTAAAAAAAAAACCCAACAAGTCTCAAGCTGTGTGGTGGTTTCTGAGCCTGCTTGGGACACAGCTTTACACCACTTCCCACACCCGCCTCCCAAAATAGAGCAGATAGAAATCACACTGCTTCTGCA
This sequence comes from Corvus kubaryi, assembly GCF_017639235.1. Classification (NCBI taxonomy): domain Eukaryota; kingdom Metazoa; phylum Chordata; class Aves; order Passeriformes; family Corvidae; genus Corvus; species Corvus kubaryi. The sequence continues at coordinate 6,466,666 of NW_024581093.1, read as the reverse complement.
AACCACATGTGAAGAGTCACATGGGATGATACGACCCTGCCAGCTCAGGCTGTGTAAGAGCCATCAACATCAGGACAGAGAGGTAATGATAGTGCCCAAGGTCCCTGCCAGCACCAAGGACATGCACCAGAAACCACCACCACCCCTCCACATTAAATGCAAGAATTTGATGGAACACTCTGAGTTGGAAAGGGCCCACAAGGATCATCGAGGCCAACTCCTGGATACTCAACAGTGCCAAGACTGCTTCCCTGGAGCATGGCACCATATGTGCAGCATCCTTAGCCAGGCCCCCAGGGACCACACACAGGACCACCCATTAGGCACAGCCAGGGAACTGGGTGAAAGCAGCCTCCCAACAAAGCACCAACTCTTTCCAGGTAATCCCAGGACAAGGCACCAGAGACCACACACACAGGAGGTATTTAAATGGCCTTACACGATGCACTTTGAATTTCTCCTCCAGGCAATCAGATGCAGATTGAAAGGGCACTTTGGAGCAAGCCATGGACAGATGTTTGCAAGATCTGATTTTTGAGTTCACGGAGAGTCCTCAGCTCCTGCTGAAACCCACAGACCACAACTGTACCATCACCCTCAAGAAGAAAAGTCAGAGGAGGGTCTGAGGCCCCTCAGGCTTCATCCAACATGGCTCATGCCTCTCCCAGAGTATTCCTATGGGGTGTAGCTCATCTAATTTTTTGGGGTGCAGGCACTAAAGCTCCCCAGTCACTTGATCCAAGGTGAGCTGGACCAGGGCCAGCCACAATCAGCAATGCAGGCTGGCACTGCAGGTCCTTGTAAAGATCATCCCTAGGCAGCTCTACTTCCCTCTCTTGACAAGTTATGGCCCTGGAAGTAGTCTCCACTGACTTTACTGTGGTTATTCTGACTTGCACCGATTTTACAGATGACAGAAGCCATTAAGCCTTCTCCTTCCTCATGCTTTGCACAGCAGCCAGGGGATTTATAAGCATCAGGTGAGCTCCTGATTCTCTATGAGACAGAAGAATGCTTCTCTATCAGACTCAAGGCAAAGGCCCTTCTGAACAAATCAGTGGCTCTAACAATAAATACAATTTGTGGTCTTTGTTCAAAATTAAACAAGCCCCGACAGCTGTAATTTGGAAGTGCTGTTTAAAGCAATCTGCACCAACTACAATCTTACCAGCTACTCCAAAAAACAGCTCTGCAAACAGATGACTATTAACCCCTGTAACAAAGAGCAAAGGAGGAGAGATGTGTTCCAGCTGTCTCTGTGGCCAGGATCTGGATACTCACCATTTTAAGATGTCTTCATGGGGGCAAGTGCTGAGAGCTTGAAAACACAAAGAGTATGGCTGCAAGGGTTAACAATATTAGGAAGCAGTGGGAAGCCAAAGAGCTGGTTGAGCATAACCACCTGAGAGCAGCAGGTTGCTCCTGGTTGGATCTGACAGGCAAGCAGAAGGCTTCCAGCCATGGAAAGAGAGAGGTTCTCAGTCTGTCCTCTTCTTAGGGCAAAGGCTGCAGGAGAGGGAAGCTGGATCTCAAAAGCTGAACCCTGAGGACAAGCTCACAGCATGGCTGGTGGGCTCTTTGCCTGCCAGCATTGCTGTCCTTCCATGGGGCAAAGAGCAGGGTGAGAAAAGGAGGGACGTGAAATGATGGAGCACGTCCTGAAGTCCTCACCTAAGAGGAAACATTCCCGCTCGTCTTAACCACTTCTGCCGACCCCCAGAAGGTGTCTCCACTGGCCCACGCTGATGCGGCACATCCCGCGCAGGCAGCGCAGCCCCAGCCCAGCGCACCCTCCAAATGGGATTCTGCAACAGGTCACCACGGGCCACGGAAGGAGAAGGTAAAGCTGCAACGATAATGAGCACAAAATGAAAAGCAAACCAAAAAAACCTCCAGTTTAATATACTTGCTAGGGTCGAATCCCAAAATAAATCAGACACTGAAGCTCCACCCTGCTGAATATGCCGGCATTGCCATCCATCTCCTGCCCAGAAGGAGCAGGGATCCTCACCCTGGCAGAAATCAGATTAAGGGTGTGGGGGGCTTTTACCGCATGTAAAAACCGAGTTAACGTTGCTGCTGAGCTACTGTTAAAGGTCACTCACATGGTACATCAGAATTCCTCCCTGCTTTACCTAGAGTGAGGCAAGCATACTCCCAGGACATGCGCTCACAGTCCAATGGTCCCACAGAGCTGCTGGAGATGGGACAAGGGATGACCAGACAGGATTGACCTGGTCCAAGTGACACTGGGGACAGCTGGGGACAAGTGGGTGGTGATGGAGGCCAGCAGGCAGGAAAGAGGTGACAGTTACCAGTGAGAAGAAACAAAGCAAGCTCCCAGCTGGAGAGGTTTCCTGTGGAGGAGAAGGATGACTCTCCCGAGGGCAGAGCCACTGAAAAGACAGCTTTGAGTCAGGCACTGTTGAAAATACACAGCAAGGCAGCTGGGCCCAGAGGACCCCTGGGGTGCCCGACCTCCTGGAACTCCTACCTCCCTCTGCTACATGAAGCACACAGTGGAGAGTAAATAAATCCTTCTTGCTCCATCCCACACCACTAATTCTGGGATGGGCATCTCTGTGGGCTGTTCTGCGCTTTGCTGAACCCCATTCAATCTCCCTGGAAGCTGAAACCCTCCCCTCTCTCTGCTCCTGGCTGCCTCCCTGTCCCAGTCAGGGCATACATCCCTAACATCCCAGAGTCCTCACACCTTAACCCGGCTGCTACTGGTTCTCTGAGTTGGCAAAGACAATACACAGCAATCTGTCAGAGTTCAAGGATCATGTGGACAATGCTCCTCACCATAAGATTTAGTTTTAGGTTGTGTTCCCTGTCCAGGAACAACCTTGGGCTAGAAGGAATCAGCACAAAAATCCCCAGTGCAGACTTACACCAAAAAACTTGTAAAGATCTGGCACCTGGATTCAAATTTACAAGGGGTTTGAACCTCTTCTTCTAAGAGTTTAAAGATGTCTCAGCTACCCTCTGAAGATAGGGGCACCAGAAAAGAGCACAGCCATACTAGAAACAGTACTTTTGGGTAGAGCAGTGCCAGGGGTTCAGATGGATTTTCTCTTGGGAAAGCTGTTTGATGCACAGCTTGCAGAAAGCAGGAAAAGAAGGAAGGGTGACAAAAGATGGAGAAATTAAGAGGAATGAAGTCTGGGAGATTATGTCACCTTACCCATCACTGTCACATACAGTGAGGGCTGTTCCCACCAACAAACCAAAAAGAAACATCAATGTTTCATTTCATAAACAATAAAGCTCTGTAGAAACAGGCCTTGAACCTCCTGCACCTCCTGCCCAGAGAGAATCCATGCAGGAGCCATCCAGGCAGCACTGGTGGAGAGGCTTGGATAGGGAGGGGGATGCCCTTTGCAGAGCCCATGTATCTTGGGCTCCCACTGTGAGCCTTGGCTAATGAAGATGGGCAGAAAGCAAGGGCAGAAGCTGGCTGCTCCCCAGATTTGCAGCTGAACAGTGCTGGCAGAGCAAGAAGTCACCTTCCAGCATTTGCTGACTGGCTCCAAAATTAGAAGGCAATTCCCACCCAACCTGCCCCCCCCAGCCTGATCTGGGCATGGATGACACATGAACATCTCCCAAGCTAGGTTCTGATGGCACAGTACAAAGCCAGGGAGAGAGTCAACCACCCGACAGCACTTGGGATATGCAGTGCTTTTCCCCCAGGCAATGCTTTCTCCTTTGCCTCCTGTACCCTCAATTCACCTCTCCAACACCCCAGAGCTGCTCCCCAGTCCAGCAAGGAATGACAGCTCTCAGGGTCTGTCACCCTCATGCAAAGGAGGCGGCTGAGGCTCCCCAAACCCAAGTAAGAGTTGAAGTGACTCCCATGCAGCTGTTCTGGGCTCCAACTTCCATTGTAATGTCTCGAGTCAAAATCCTCCAGGTGTGTGACAGTGGGTAGAAGCCCTGAGGCAGAAGAAGCTGCCTCAAACATGCTGTAGTGCTCCCAGAGCTCAACCAGAAGGTGCCATGCCCAGGCCTGGGGGCAGGCTAGCTGACTTGCCAGCCAGAGAGCTGGGAAAAGAGCAGCACCATGCTGGAAGAGGCAGAGAGATGGAAGGTGCATGGTGACTATCACTGTGCTGAAGGTAGAAAAGAAAGAAGTCTACAGACACGTTGAAAATAGGAAATCATTACCACCTGTCTTTGTCCTGACAGAGCATCCCTGTCCCACATCCCATGTGCAGCTTTGTGTCTCTACTACAGACTTGGTAACAACATATGCTGGCTGACAATCCACTCCTTGGCGAGCATCTTTACTTTTCTTTCTGTCTGAATAAAGCAAATAACAAATTTCCAAGTCTCCCTTGCTTCAGCTCCCCAGTGCCTCTACCTATGAGTAGAGAGACTCTCTGCAAGCTGTCCATGGCAGTCACATGGCCACCCCAGAGGTGATCCCTGCCCACCACCGAGCACTTGCTCCAAGAGCCTCCAGCTCTGAGAATTAGGAAACAACTCCTCTGGTACACCAAGCAAACACTGCTCTACTGCTGCCAAACCTCCTGCAGCCGAGGGACACATCAGCAGTACCTTCCCCTCACAACTCAACCCTCCTTTTCTAAGTTACCCAGGGGATTTAAGCAGGGAAATAGCACCTATGGGGCTACCAAAGCCCAAAACATAGGGCCCTAAGGAGCTGAGAGCACCAGGGGCAAGAAGGGGTTGTGTCACTCATCTGAGACTCCCCAGCACCAGGGGCATGGGGGGTAAATACATTTCAGATGGATGTTCCCACTGTTCCTGCCTCTCCCTGCCAGGGGCTGACAGAGCGCTGCTGTCAGATTTCTGCCTTGCACTCTTTTTCACTGTCTGCATTTTCCATTTCTTCCTTGTTATAAAAAACAACAAAGCAAAACCCCATCAACTGTAACACAGAATTGGTTTTTTTTGTCAGCACCAAGGCTGGGATCTGGCTCGCAGGGTCCCTGCAGTGACACCTGCCTGGGGACATGCAATGAGAGAGACAGAGACAGGAGAAATCACTAATGCTATAGGAAGACCCCCTTGGGAGGAGAAAGGCTCCTGTTCAAAACAAATTGGCCAAGAAAATCCTGAATGGAAAGAATCATTTTCTACATGTTTAGCTAAACAAATCCTTTCCCCAAAGAATCTACTGGCAATTCATTACTCTGGATCTGTAGCCAAGATGTTCCCACTGTCCAGAGATGTCAGATCAACACACAAAGGTGGTTTGACGTGTGCCACAGAGGTGCAAAGTTCCCTGCTGATCTATCCTGGCACGTGGACTGCTCAGTGCCTGTTAGCTCTGTCCCAGGGAGGGAACACATCTTGCACGGGAAAACAAAGAGGTGATGCAGAAACAGCAATGATCAATGCAAATGACAAGGCATGGGTCCTGAATAAAGGATGAAAGCTCTAGAGAACAGCTACATTTGGGGATGAGCCTTTGGCGGCCTCTGTCACAGGTCTCTAAGAATATCCTTGTGTATACTTTGTATTATCTTCCTTTTGAGGGGAAACCCAAAGAAAACTGAGGAGCTGGTTACTGACCTTAGAAAGGGGACAAATTAATCTTTCAAGAAGAAACCTTGAAGGTAAAAAATAGGACAAAATGTTTGAATTGGACTCCAGATTTAGTTCCTCCTGTGGGGAGATTCTGAAGATCCGTTCCAGTGCTACAAAAAACCTCTTGGTGCAAAGGCTTAACTCAGCTTTGAGCTATCAAAGATCCAAGGGGTGAAGAGAGCCTGTTCTCAGTCTGTCTCTAACCCTGTAGGTGTAGACAAAGAGTAACCACGGGAGATTCATGGCTCCACAGCGGGCATGGATTGGCACGGGTTGGGCACATCCAACCCCACAGCCACAGCTGGACTCTGCTGCTTCTACCATTGCTCTGCTCAAAAAAGCAGCAGGGACTAGAGAGTGAGGAGGAAAAAATGGATTGAACAGTTGGAAGAAAAAAACCATCTACGTACATAAGAGTCTTGTCCAGGCAAAAAAATACTTTTCTCTCCTGCCCAAAATAAATGTGTGTCTGATGGATGCTGGGAGGCTCTGCTGATGGGCTCCAACAAGGTTAGATGTATGGATGCTTCAGTTCTACTGCTCTCACCTTCCTGAGGCTTGATACTTGATTCTCTTGAAATCAAGTCAGACTGAATTAGTTTGCTCTGATCACTTAGAATACCGACAGTGCTTAATGTGGACCAGAAATAA